>NC_051238.1:26581844-26666844 GCF_015220715.1 Pygocentrus nattereri | reverse complement strand
TGTTATGTAATATGTTATACTTTATTGATATTTGTCATTTTGCTGCCTAACTATGCCCATTCTGGGAGAAGCAGTTATAGACATGGGTTTTAATTCTGTTCTGTGACTAAATACAAGAAAATCTGTAGTCTGTAGTAATCGACTATATACTACATATATACTAAAGATGGTTCTTTAAGGGTTCTTTCATAAAGAAAGCTGTTCTATTGAGTTCTATATAGAACTATTTAATGCTTAAAGGATTCTTTGCATGGTGAAACGGTTCTGAAATGGGGCAGTCGTGGGCTGGAGGTCAGGGAACCAGCCTCGTGACCGGAAGGTCGCCGGTTCGATCCCCAGAGCCGACAGCACATGACTGAGGTGTCCTTGAGCAAAACACCTAACCCCCAACTGCTCCCCGGGCGCTGCGGATTGGGCTGCCCACCGCTCCGGGCAAGTGTGCTCACTGCCCACTAGTGTATGTGGTGTTTCACTTCACGGACGGGTTAAATGCAGAGGTGAAATTTCCCTGTTGTGGGACTAATAAGGGAATCTTATTTATTTATTATTATTTATTCTTCAGATTGATGGAAGTGTACAGCAGGTTGAGAACATGCACAGAATTAGATGGTAATAAAGTTCCTCTTCCTGTAACCACAGTGTGTGTCTGCATTTCTGAGTCTACTATCTGAGCTCTGGTGTGTCAACTGAGCCCACTTCATCTAATCTAGCTGCCTGTTATCTCCTGATAGGCCAGTCACCCATGACAGTTGCAGTGATAGGGGATAGCTGCATCGCTCTGCGATGATGGCTGATCCTCTGACCTACGGATGAATTGATCATGTAGTGCAAATTTGTACATGTGTGTGAGAAATCTGCGGATTTAATCAGTCTGGTGAATTATTATGCACAACCATCAACGCCTGCGGACATGCGAGCTGCTCTCATCAGTATCTATATCAGTAATATATAGCAAATCATATGCAGCTGAATTCTTTACAGTTTGTACCGGTAAAAAATAAATAGTTTTGCATGAGTTATATAAGAATAGTTCAACTATAATGCTAAATATTGTTTGGACTGTTAAGTCAATAAGAAAGTCTAAACAGATCTGCATTCGGTTAACAGGACTTAGTGATGGACACTCCAGCTCTTCTCAGTGAGTCTAAACAACTGGCTCAGCTCACAGCTCCCTCAGCTGCCAGTGTGAATAAGCTTTAGATCTTAAAGGCTTGGTTGGTTAAATTAAAGGTTAAATTAAAAATAAAAAATGTTGTAGCATTGGTTCAGCCTTTTGTTCCCAAAATTAGCCAAATCAGTGATATTATGTATCATTTAATTTTCAGTAAAAGCTTAGTCTACCTTCTAATTAATTAATTAACACAAAGGCATTGTGAAAATGTAATTAAGACAGGTATTAGATTAGACTAGATTAGATTAGACTGGATGAATTTCAAGCGGCAGGAATCACACGATTTGTATGCAAAATGTGGGCAAATCCGTCAGTCATCAACAAACAAGGGCAGGTCAAGGTCAAAAGTGTGAAGAACTTCTAACTATGAGACTCACTGGAAACACAACCACAAAACCACAGACAAACTAACACATGAAGCTGTCTCAAACGGCAAACAACACATTACTAGTAGAACTTGAAGAATGCTGTGGCAACAAGCATTCATTTCGTATATTTTGTGATGCTATATTCATGGGTACAATACCCTATTTCAATAAAGCCACCAAACTAGTATTTCACTTTTAGAAAGAATATGGTTCTTTATGTATAAAGAAACTGTGAAAACGTCTGCAGTTACACGCTGCTCCTTCAGCAGAACCCATCTTGCCTCAATGCCAATTATATCAATGATGGGATTTGTGCTGGTATCTGAATTTCGTGCATCTTTATGTTTGAAAATAGAATGAGAATTTAGTTTTGGCCAAAAATCATGAATACCACAAAAAAACAAAAACAATAGGAAGCAAACGTTAGCCTACTTTTGGGATCTCATCCAAGCTGGGCAGCACATGAGATTGAGGTTGATTAAATGATGTGGGAAATACTGGCCAATTTAATCTATATTCAATAAAGTTTGCACTCTTTATTTCCCCAAAATAGAATTAGTATTTTTTAATGTATAAATACAGATCCAAAAAGTTGGGACAGTAGATAAAATACAAATGAAAACAGAAATATGTGATTTATAAATCTACTTTGACCTGTATTTAAATGAAAAGAGTACAAGAAAGATACGTAGTTTTATCTTGCCAACTTAATTGTCTTTTTTCTGTAAATATATGCTCATTCTCTGCAACACGTTCCAAAAAAAGTTGGAGTGGGGCAATTTAAGACTAGGAGCACTGAGAAATGTTAAAAAACATATTACACAGAAGATAAAATGAGTCTAGTCCTTTAGGAGCGAGGATGGGATGAGCCTCATCACTGATCCAAAGAAGAAAAAGACTATCCAGATTATCACCAGAAGGTTCAAAAGCCAGGGTCTGTCATGGTTTGGGGGCATACTAGTGGGTGACTTGCACATCTGTGAAAGAACCATTCATTCTGACCACATTTTGGAGCAACATATGCTGCTGTCTCGCTGCCGTTTTTCAGGGACAGCCATGCTTATTTCAACATGACAACACCAAGCCACATTCTGCATGTGTTACAGCAGCTTGGCTGCATCATCCGACAGTGCAGGTGCTAGACTGACCTGCCTCCAGTCCAGTCTCCCACTTAAAAATATGTGTCTGATTATGCTCAAAATATCACAACAAAGGCCGTATATGGCTGCACAGCTGAAGACATGTACAACAGAAGAATGGCAAGAAAAATCTACATTTAAATCTGGAACAACTGGTGTCTGCAGCTTCCAAACGATAAGTGCTATTACAAGGAAAGGTGATGAAACACAGTGGTAAACGTGCTCCTGTCTCAACAGTTTTGGAACATGTTGCAAGTATCTACGTTAGAATAAGCATATATTTACAAAACAATGAAGTTGATACATTAAAACATTAAGTTTTTGTACTATTTTCAATATAAAATTCTGATTTCATTAACATTCCACATAATCTCCAATTTTTTGGAGTTCTGGTAGTACAAAACTTTTGTGTAGTCTGTACACAACTACTGTTTGAATAGTTATTCCTAACAATTTAATTTATTTTCAATATTATGCAGTGACTCATTTCCTAAAAAGCTTCAGGTCCAAGATTCAAGTACCTTTTTCAGTAGTACAGCCTCATCAACGCTCTAAAGCATCTTTTTATCGTTTGAGAAGTTTTGCTAAAGTTCAACTGTTTCAATCTCAGAGTGACGCAGTGAAACGAATGCATTTGTTACAAGCAGAGTTGATCACTGTAATGCTCTTCTTACCTGACTTCCTAAGAAACCAATATATCCCTTACAACTTGTACAAAATGCAGCAGTGCTCATCCTAACAAGAACAAAAAAGAGAGATCATATCACTCCCATTTAGAAAGAACCGCACTGCCTGCCTGTAACATTCAGGATAGATTTTAAAGTTCTGCTACTAGTTTTTAAGGTTCTAAATGGTGTTAAAGCACCGACTACATCACAGTAGAGCGTCTGCTGTTTGTGTTCCAGCACCTGATTGCAGATCTGCAGGTACTGACCTTCTGCAAATACCTTCCGTAAAATACAGAGAACATGATGTTTCAGTTATCATGCTTCTGAACTGTGGAACTCAATTTCGTCTTTTATTAGACAGTCAAGATCAGTGCACACTTTTAAGAAACATGCATCTCTTTAATTCAGCGTTTGATTGAAATGCCATGACTCTTGGTATTTATCTTTTATTTGATCTGTGTCCTTTTATTAATTGATTAATTGAATGATATTATATGATTTTAAATTAGTACCTATCATTTCTTGTATTAGTTTTATCACCTGTCTGTAAAGCACTTTGAGCTGCCACCAGCAGTGCTATAAAAATAAAAAATAAAATAATAATAATAATAATTATTATTATTATACTCAACTTCTTTAAGGAAAGCATATCCTCAGCAATCATTTGTCATATTTCCCTTTACACAGGATGATGAACTTTACTCCAGTCCTCCACATTGACTTATAACTGTATAATCCAGTCAGCTACGGACTCCCCTGGTTATAACATTACAATTAGTACAGCAGAGGTCATCATTAGTTTTAATGGTGAAACCTCTGGAGTCTCTGCCTAGCTAGTACCTGAACATACCCGTGAGACGGTTAGTCTGACTTAAAGAAAGGAGAATCTTCTGGCATTCAGCTGTTGTATTTCTCAATAATATCATAATGCAAGCCTATGACAGGACCACCTATAGATAAACATGAACATATATGGAGAACACAGCTCTGATTTTGTCCTAGCAGGAAGCGTAGCTGGTGGGGAGAGTCGTGAATCTGTGTCTCTGTAATCCCTGGTGTGCTGTAACACTCTCCCAGCTGCTGCCTCCGTTTTATTGAATGCCATAATACTGGTGTGGAAGAGAATTTAATGAGACAATGGGGGAAAACAACTCTTTCTTGAACGCAATATGAGAAAAAGAGAGGGAGGATGAGAGTTTGCTTCTTCTTCTTTGGTCAGAAATAACATTTATAATGGGAGACTTACACTGTACATCTGGGCGTCCAATTAACAGTAGTGAGCCATTTCTACTGGCAGCCACACCTGCCCATAACACCATATTTCACAGATAAGGCAGTTTGCTTTGGATCATCAGCAGTGGCTTTTTATTGTACCCACACTTTCCTCTTTCCCGCACTCTGTACAGGTTAATCTTCAAGCCATCTGCCCACCAGTTTTTGTTCCAAAACTCTGTAGACCCTTTAAATTCTAGATCTTTGGTTTAGTTGTTAGTGTCATGAACTAATAATGCAACATCATATAGCTGGACAAAAATAAAGAGCCACTTTTCCAATTACACGTTTCCCTGAAATAGTGGGGCTTTGTATATAAAAGGCTGTAATCAGTGCATTTCCACTACTGACCGTCTGTATTTTATACATACGTAATTGTTGTTTCACAAAAATGTCACAATCCAATAACTTTTTGACTGAACTGTACTTTAATACAGCCTGACCTCTTTATGTGGCCACTGCTACATGGACGTCCATCTATAGGTCCACATACATTGCTGTGCAAAAATCAGAGACCACCCTTTGGTTTGAATTTAGTTTTCAGGCAAAATGGGAAAAAGTAAATTAGAAATATAATATACTTATCCAGTGTTTAGTGCATCCACACCTTGCCTTTACAGATTCATTCATTTTGGGAGACTTGCTTTCTGTTTTTAATAAAATCTGCAGGGATATTTTTTGACAGTGCCAAAGTTCAGTCTAAGTAGTTGGTTGAATTTTCTACTTCTTACATTCAAGTAATTTAGAGATTTTGAGGTCTGGACTCTGGGGTGGACTGTCCATTGCTCTAAAAACTCCAGCAGCTTCCACAGTTGTTATGAGTCCCATTGTTTATAATACAAGAATATTTTTTAACTATGGTTTTGGAAACTGTTTTTACTCTTAATGTCCATGATGGACTTTCCTCTTCCTTACTCAATCTGCTTGGAAAAACATCTCCTGGAAATGAAATAAATTGTACTTATTCGCTTTTTTCACTGGAACTGAAACAAAGTACTGCATCTCCATCTCTTCAGCACCACTATATCAGGCAGTTTGAGCTCATCAGACAGAGAGGTCTATTTTTATAAGCTACCGTATAACTGACAATACTCTCAGGACAGAGGGACCGTGAAGGTGGAGCAGTTTGGAGATAAAGCCAGAGAGGCCAGGTTGAGATGGTTTGGACATGTGTTGAGGAGGAATAGTGGAGATATTGGGCAAAGAATGTTGGAGATGGAGCTGCCGGGTAGAAGGAGAAGAGGTAGACCTCAGAGAAGGTTTATGGATGTAGTGAAGGTGGACATGGAGATGGCTGGTGTGAAAGTAGAGGAGGCAGTGGATAGGGCAAGATGGAGGCAGATGATCCGCTGTGGCGACCCCTAAAGGGAGCAGCCGAAAGAAGAAGAAGAAGAAGAAGAAGAAGAAGAAGAAGACTCTCAATATGTCTTCAAGACTAGCACTGCATGTCAAGAAAACCCTGGAGTGTGACGATTTTAAAGAGTTTATTATCCATTGGACAGTTATGGACATGTTCTTCACACCCTGTAAGCCTAGTCCTTGCTTAAACTACTGGAGACAGGGTGTAGGAACGTTGCCAGCTTTTGTAAGATCTTCTATAGCTGCTAAAAATGGTCTCAGTAATCTCAACCTGCAAAACGGACCTTGCAAGCAAGCTATCTAGTTACTTTAAGTGCTAATGACAACTGAATACACTAACTGGAGTCTGTATAAATCAGTATATAGCCTAAGATACAAAGCATCTTCTGCTTCTTCTCAAACATGCATATGAGCCTTAACCTGCTTGAACCCTCCATCATTTAAAATGCAGCTCCATAAAACACAGATTCCTTCAGATGCTCATAATTAGCTTTTTGATTGCACCTTTTCACTCCAAGTAATTTCTGCCTTTTGATAAGAGAACTCTTATCCTTCTATCCAGCGTTGTTCACAGCAACTCTCGAATCAAAGAGCAATCACAGAGCATGCATCTACACATAGTTGAAATACATTACACTTGAAGAAAGTATCCTCTCCAGCACACTGCTTAGCTTTTCCTATCCCTTTCTATCAATGTGAGGCTTAAAGCCAAATGTGCTTTGGAAATTTGTATAAAGTTCTATGGGTCTCCAAGGCCGTCTCAGGATTCTTAGAGCATCCAGGCCTTTGAAATGGACTTCAGAGTAACAGCTGCTCTTGAACTGACCGGAGAGGAAAGCTGATGGATCAGCAGCAACCCTACAGGGACTTAAAGCACTGATTAGCTTTGGTCTGAGCTGCGAGTGTCCAGGCGTTTAACTGTGTCTTGGATTCCAAAGCTGTTACTTGCTTATTCACCAGAATCAATGAGAATTTCATCCTAAAACACAAGCAAATGTGCCTTGTCACAAAACAAACTATTCCTGTTATGGCTGTGGTCTATTACATACATAAGTTAAAAGAAGTGCTACTTACCCTGCAGTTTCCCAGCTCCTCTGCTGTTAAAATGATAGCGCCACATTTCTTCCCGGGGATGCCCCTGAAAGCAAAGCCAAAGAAAATGCCACATCGGTCATAAAATATTGTGAATAACTGAATTTTCCTTGCCCTTAGAAACAAAATGCTTCACGGACTAGTTCTAGTTCTATACAACCCACTCTCCAATCTATACATTTACATTTACAGCAATTAGCAGACGCTCTTATCCAGAGCGACTTACAAGAAGAGCTTTAACTGTCTAGAGAAAGTGTCTCTGCTAGTGACCAGCAGGTCAGAGAGAGAGACGGTCCTGAGCTCAGATACTGATACAGTCACTGTAGATACAGAGAGAGAAGGAGCAGAGCTGAACACAGAACCCTGAGCCCTGCAATACAATAACAATAAACTACAATACAACACACTACACTACAATAAACTACAATACAATAAACTACACTACAATAAACTACAATACAATAAACTACACTACAATAAACTACACTACACTACACTACAATAAACTACACTACAATACACTACAATACAATAAACTACACTACAATAAACTACAATACAATACACTACACTACAATAAACTACACTACAATAAACTACAATACAATAAACTACAATACAATAAACTACAATACAATACACTACACTACAATAAACTACACTACAATACACTACAATACAATAAACTACAATACAATACACTACACTACAATAAACTACAATACAATAAACTACACTACAATAAACTACAATACAATATACTACACTACAATAAACTACAATACAATAAACTACACTACAATAAACTACAATACAATACACTACACTACAATAAACTACACTACAATAAACTACAATACAATAAACTACAATACAATAAACTACACTACAATAAACTACAATACAATACACTACACTACAATAAACTACAATACAATAAACTACACTACAATAAACTACAATACAATAAACTACACCACAATAAACTACACTACACAGTGCAATACAATAAAATATAACATATAATATATAAAATATAATATGTAATATATCATATATAATATGGTCAGTCTATGAAAGTTAAGCTGTAAGAACAGCCTGGTTTTGAATTCACTGTTTTTGTGATGTCATGAAAAACAGTTCATTTACATCTATCTGCATATTCAGTAGTTTAGCTACACCCATTTACTCTGAAGTTATAAGGAACGTTTTAGCCTAAACAGCCCTTTATTCATATATAAAGGCACACAAGGTGGAGTTCTGGGAAAACTATGCAGGATTTGTCAGTGTAGGATACAGGCCAATGATGGACTGGCGACCTTGCATTCCGCCCAATGACAGCTGGGATAGGTTCCAGCCCCCCACCTCCTACCCGAAACCCAGAAGGATAAGCAGTTTAGATGATATGTGTGTGTGTGTGTGTGTGTGTGTGTGTGTGTGTGTGTGTGTGTGTGTGGATACAGGCCCTTGGGAAGATATAACAGTATAACAGTGACTATTCTTGATACCGATATTGCACCAAGGAATTGTCCTTTGAAATGTATATCATAGTTTACAGCTGTATGCAAAAGTTTGGGCGCACCTGGCCAAAAAAAATGTTTTGTTGATTTTCTAAGTGATAATAAGTAACAGATCCTTTACAGAGAACACACAAATCAGTTCACTTAATTAGGGGTATTAAAACTTTTGCATATTGAAAAAATCATAACTGTCCAGACTTATGGTTTATTACACAGATGTGAAAGCTAGACAATAAAAAACAGGAAAGCAGAAGTATTGATGTCTTTAACCTTTGATGTTGGTGAGAATTTTTGAGAGTACCTTCCTTTGAAACTGAAAAAAACAAACACGCTCGATACAGTTAAAGGTAAAGAAGAAGACAACCACCAGTGACCGGATGGACGGATACAATCAGACCCAAAAAAAAGACATGATATTCTGGAAAAACACCATCTAAATGGCAGGAGTCAGAACTTTAACAACAAATAAGAATTTAACAACAACAAAACGGACCATTTCAGCTGTAGGTTAACTAGCTCAGCGAAGACTAGCACAGGGCTAATCTAATCCGAAACACCACTATAGTGCATTGAGGGAAATTTAACCCTCTATAATTATAAATTGACGCACTTTATGAACAGCTGCTCTACACATTTGCACATGTAACTTTAATTTTATTTCAGCTTTGGACATACTGTAGATTTTTACTTTTTACCATTGTTTTAGAGTTATTCTTATATTTTCT
This sequence comes from Pygocentrus nattereri, assembly GCF_015220715.1. Classification (NCBI taxonomy): domain Eukaryota; kingdom Metazoa; phylum Chordata; class Actinopteri; order Characiformes; family Serrasalmidae; genus Pygocentrus; species Pygocentrus nattereri. The sequence continues at coordinate 26,657,530 of NC_051238.1, read as the reverse complement.
TTTTATTTTCTATTCTCTTAAAATTATATTTGGTGAATGGAGGAACAGCAAAGTAAGCATTTCATTGTACAGTGTAACTGCCTGCTCTGCTGTGACAATAAAACTCTGAATTTGAATAATGTTGCCATATGAGAAGAATTACTTTATCTCAATTTCACTAAAAAGCAGTAATATAAAGTCTGTTTCCCATTTAATTGTGGAAAAAGGGTCTTTACTTTAAAAGGACAAATACTTTGACATCACATGACCAGGAATTCTTATGATCCTGCTGTTATTACCATACATTCCAAATATTGATTGAAATGATATTAATTCTCAATATTTGTAAATATTGGGTTGTACATTTCACTAAGCATCAGCTGTTTGGTCTTCTTTTCAATAAAAGGATGTTTTAGAGAAAAATTAAATTAGATGGTGTTTTTTTATGGTGCTATGGTACGATCACGCATTGTTGGCATGTGGCAATACCCCCTTTAAAAAAATAGATTTTTAAAAAATATTTCCATTATGCAAGCAGATTTAAACAACAAAAGCACATTAAAACATTTTTATCATGTGCAAGTAATAATTCATGCAATAGAGGGTTAACAGTTATTGTTAACTCTCATCCTGTTGTGTTTAATATGCATTTCAACAGGATTGGGTATAAAACACCATGTTATTGTCTCAATTTGCTTGTGACATCAGGCTTCCAGTCACTACAGATAAACAAATGACAGTCACATTATCATAACAATGTCATTTTAATTCCGTTTGACAAAAGAGATCACAGCAAATATTCAAATCATTAATCGTAATTAACTCACACTGAGAAAAGGTTATACCGACACAGTTGCAGTAAATTAGACCCAGAAAATTCTGAGCTAACTGGATGTGGGTTACATTATTATTACAATTAAAGTTTTTAGTCTCTGGAGATCGTCAGTAAGAGGAGAGCAAGGACACTATCTGATTATCTGCTCCTGGCTGAACACTGCTAGAGGAACATTATTAGAAGGTCAAGTTTTATACAAAACGTATTCCTGCTGGGCATAATTAGAGTAACTGGCTTTTCCCTTAGCAGTGCGTCACGCTTTATTCAGACTGTCACAGGTCAGGGATAGCAACGGTAAGTCTGAAGGCGCAAAACTGACTCCACACATTTTATACATTCTATCGACTGGACACCTGCTTCTGGCCAGCAAGAGGAGAACAATTAGCCAAGAAGCAAAATGAAGTTAATTAGCTGCATGTCCGCAGTTTAAAATGACTATAAACTCTTGACCTAAGCAAAAATAGTATTAGCCGGTGGTACTTAGGGGATGCACTTAAATACAGCCTTGAGACCGGAGATAGGCACTCTTGTCCTTTAGGAGATCTAATAGCATAAGTTAATTACATATGGTAAATAATTCAAGAACACAATGGAAATCGCACCCGTTTCTCTGTGAACCTCCCTCGGTCTCCAGGGTGACCCGAGTTATCTTTAATTCTCTCTATCTTGCCGTCTAGCACTACAGAAAGGCTCATGGTCTTTTTTCCATTAAGGCACCAGTGGAGACTTGTGAGATCGAAGCAGTTCACATAGCAGCAGCCATTATATGGTCTTATTTTCTAAAATGACATTGGCGTTTCATTTTGAGCCCTTCATTGTCTCTGGGGTAGCATTTCAGCCAAAATTAATTGCCCTTGAATTATTAACACAATGGCTCCAGACCAAATGGATCCTTGGTGTAATTTGTTGGATTATGAACCAAAGACAAGTTAAAGAGGTTATAGCCAACCGTGAGAAGAGGTTAACTCATTTTCTCAAGGCCCAACCGAAGGGCCTGAAACAATATTGCTCTCTAAGATAAGCTTCAAATGATGTCCCATAAAGGAGAGTTAAAGCAAAGGTTATCTGCACCACTGGACCTCCTGCTTGCTGTAAGTGCATGTAGTTTCATTCACATTTAATGAAGCTCTGAATGATCAACAAGCACATAAAGCCCAACCATCCGATCCAGATATTTGCCTGAACTCAGCACTCCTCAGCCAGGCGTAGAGAAAATCAACCTGAGCTCCAGAATTAGGTCTAAATCATTCATAATCGGCTGAAGATTCTTGGACTTCTGTGGAATTAAGCATGGCGCATGGGCTTAGAACAGAATGCTGGGAGATGGAGGAGGCAGTATGCATGTCTCAGTGTTAAAAAAGCTCCTTTGATACTGCATTCATTCACAGGCTGCCCTAAATGCACTCATTCATTCCGATGGGACACCAAAGTCTCAGATGATGAAACCATTTGAAATGCACCATCCAATTTCCTATTACAACCCCCATCGGTGCGGCAGGTTGTTTATTATGGATGTGGTTTTTACTGCTCTCTGCTGCCAATGCTCTGCAGCAGAGCCGGGCAGAATCAATCACACTCATGCCTCTCCGTGCTCTGCCCTACACAGATTAGCATCTGATCAAACATCAGAATGTCCTGCTGGCTTCAGTTTGCACTAGAAGTGCTGTGTAATGTTTAGCGTTAATTTATGCTAGGTCACTAGCACCCAAATGGCCATGCTCCACCCACAAATGAGTTCTTCCACAGCAATTATCACCTGCAAGCTTTTCAGAATGTTGGCAGGCATTCAGTGAAGCGGCTGGTGGGCACTTTTTAAAATAAATATGCCAGAAAGGGTTCTTTGAGTGATGCCACAGAAGAACCATTTGGGTTCCCTCAAGCAGTGGTTCTCAAACTGGTCCACATTTTTGCTCTTTGTGAGTTAGTTTTCAGCAAAAAAATGTGGGCAGTTTAAGGGGCAGTGAGAATCACTGGACCTAATGAACCTTTACAGAACCTCCACACGATGTAAAATCTCTGAAGGATCCTTCAATTGATAAAGGACCTTTACATTATGTGAACGTTTTTCACACCTTTAAAAGGTTCTTCATACTGACTCATCTGACATACAAACATGGTTCTTCTAAGCCTTCAAAAAAATCTTTTGGGCACCTTTTTTTTAAGAGTATAGCATAGTGGGGAATCCTGCTGCCCTCCATGCAGCAGACTGGGCAAGCACACCATGCTGTACCAACAAGGTAGAAGTACTTGGGCAAGACTCCTAATCTGAAGTTATGAAGTTATACAGACTGGTTTTTGAATGACACACAATACAGGGCAGCCATTCATTTACAAAAACTCACAAATACTGGCACCCCTGTAAATCACAGGAAAACAGTCTGTAAACATTTTTATTGTTTATCCTTCTTATCTTTCCTCAAAATATTACAACCCCAATTCCTTTTGTTGCCCCTGTCCCACGTCTTTGGAACGTGTTGCAGGCATCAAATTCAAAATGAGTGAATATTTGCAAAAAAACAATAAAGTTTATCCGTTTGAACATTAAATATCTCGTCTTTGTAGTGGATTCAATTGAATATAAGTTGAAAAGGATTTGCAAATCATCGTATTCTGTTATTATTTATGTTTTACACAACGTCCCAACTTCACTGGAATTGGGGTTGTACAAAGAACCTTTTTCTTTACTAAAGAACCCTTGAAGAACCATCATTTTAAGTTCTTCTTCACGTTCTTCAACAAACTGAAGAACCATGTCACTGTGGAAAGGACCATTGATGTGTGAAGTCGTTCTAGATGGAACCATTCCCTTCAGTAAAGAATGCTTGAAGAACGAATGTTTTAAGAGTGTAGCACATGGGTGAGTTGAACTAGCTAGTTCACCCAGGTCCCATCAGAGGTCCAGAGCTTTCTGTTTGACAAGCAGGAGGTGTACAGCCTAAGCAGACAGGCATGGGTCAGCTGAGCTCAGTGAAAAGGCCTTCAAGTGAGTAAACGCAGTAATAGCAGTGACTCACATGCTTTGCCAGTGCAACAGCAATAGGATACAACAGCAGCTATGCAGCAATGGAGCATTCACAATACATGAAGTTGTGTTTAATTGATGATTCCGGTGTGTATAACCAGAACCAGAACACCCTGTGTCCTCTACACCCTGCTGTGAGAGCATGAACAGTGCAGCACCACACATTAGAATGGCATACATGTAGCTACAAGGTTGGTGTCAGGGAAGCATTCCATACAATGTCATGATAAACAGTGATATTGATTCAGAATGAATGTCAGTGTAGGTGAGACAGTGCCAAGCACCACATATAAATTACAGCAAAGCCAGCTGAGACTATAAAGTGTGCTGTTTTTATCCCGAGCCGCGCTGCTTTGCCTCTAAAACCAGATTACCTTTAAGTCAATGCTACACACACCTTTCCCTGTTCGGCTGCACAAAAGCAGCCCTGATCAAACAAGGTTTTAACAAAGCACGCTAACGAAGCCAGAGCTGTAATGGACTGGGGAGAATATTTTTCCATACTGATCACACATGAAAGGTCTGAGAGCCAGGCTTGGGGCGTGATTCAGTATCAGGCTTGTTATTCGCTGGCGCTATTTACAGAGCCCCTTTCTTCCTTTTGCGCCAGTCGCGCTTTAGTATCTAATTTCGCACAGGCAGGCCTGATTTGAGATGAGGATGTGATTTATGAAGGCGCTTCTGAGCCTAATAAGTTGCGCGCTGTTTGTGAGGCAAATTCCACATGCTACATCAGGAGCCATTCATCAGAGTGTGGCAGAGCTCTGGCCAGGGTCCGCGATTGCAATTTGATTTCCGCTCAGGCTTGTCCCGCAATAGGATGCGAAATGTTAACTCCCCAGCCAATGAAACTACATTCCAATTAAACACCGGGTCATCCGACACTTTCCTGGCTCCTTCTGGTTATTGAGCTATCCCAAAGCAAGTGGATAGTGTCCTCTTCTGTGACTGAGGGGGAAAAAACACTTAATGTAATTTAATTGTAAGCAGCGTTTTCATATGAAGCCGCAGGAAGCGAGGCATCTGGGGAGGCGTGCACGTTCACTCATTAGGATGAAAAATGACGCTGGTATTTAAACAGGCAAGTAAGCAGGTGGCAGCTGGAAGAAGGCTGGTGTTTGGAAAGGTAGCCGAGGAGACGATACAGGCAGCTCCAAAACAAACTGCATTATTCAATATGCCAGTTACTATGAAAACCAAACTTTGTCACAAGGATTGCGCATTATTAGAAATGTTCAGATTCTGATATCACCAACTCTTCCTTAAAAGGGTTCTAATTCCAAAATAAATGATTTAAATGATTAATAAATAAAGGATGTGTACTCTAATAAAGAATGACTAAACGAGCCATCACAATGATGACTTGGCAAAAGAAATCATGTGTCTAATATTTCTCAGTGACAGATGGAATGATGCTGTAAGAATATTGTATTATCTGTAGACATTTGTTTGCAATAGGCAACAAATATTTCTCGTTTCAAGTATTATTTCTTAAAACAAGCTAAATGATCTGCTGAGAGAATAAAGCCATTTCTCTATATAATAAACAATAAAGCAAATAAAGAAAATAAAGAGTTCAGAAATGTCTAGAAATAGGTTAAATGTTATATTCTTACAACAATCTTATAATGACAAGTATTAGATATACTGACTAGACTTAAATCGACACACCACAGGTGAATGGGGTAATTTTCCAAAATAATAGATAACATAGTGAATCTGACTATTGATTATTCTTATACTTGTTCTTACAAGTATTTTTTATATACTATTTGAAGGTTTCTTCCCTCGCTTACATATGTAAATGAGATATTATCTAATCAAAATATGCATGAATTTATCCTTTGGATGAAGTTACAATTCAAATGTTTATTTTACACGGCAGAGACAGAATTTTACAAAACACATCACTGAAATCTCACTGTTCTATTGATTAATCAAGAAAACACTATGCACTGCTTTTCAGGTCGTTCTGTAGAATATAATCTACTGTAAATCCAGCAATGAGCAAAATAGGAAGAAATCCTTTTGTGATATCCTTCATGATAAGATTAGGAATGAACATGCTAAATTTCATGAGTGCAGATCCTCTAGTTTTGGTTCTGAATGTAAAGAAAAGCTGATCTTAAAAGGAAAATGTTATTAAAATTGGCATCAGAACTGTGTTACTCTGTGAGGAAAACATGCACCAATTGTGAGAATGTTAGTGTTAGTACAAAGGAAATAGAGTAAGACGTATAGAAGCGCCCTGCAGCTGTCACTGAAAACAAAGGCTTCTCCACCAAGTATTAAATTTCAGGTAGCACGGTCAATAGTGCTCCTGTTTCACTTTAACACATAACCTTTTGTACAGATGTTACCATTTCTCTTGCTGTGTAGTTTTATTGAATTAATACCAGTGTCAGGTATAAATGGCACATGAATACTTACACTGGAAATATGTTCAATAAAAAAATGCCGACGTGTTGAAAGCTTGGCTGTAGATTCTACAGAAAACAAGGTTTGTCAGTGATGCGATATGATGTGAACGTGGCGGAGTGTGGTGGAGCTGACCCATCAAGTTGCTAACTTTTGGTCGAGAGTAGACATGAACTGACTAAACATGCTGAAATAAACATATTTCTGTTTTGACATGTTTACAGTTTGACATGTTACAGTCGCAAGTTATCTAAACATCTCAGAAATGACTGATGACACCAAAAGTGTCATTTCTGCCTGTACTGCCTTAAAATCACTTTATTTTCCAAAATGTCTTTTTATTCAGTGGAAAAGCTACACTATGGACAAATGTATAGGGAAATCTTAATTACTGAATACAACTGTTCCATTCAGTCCCTTTGCCACAGGAAGTTCAGTTATACTTTTTTAATCCCACTAACAGGAAAATTCCACCTCCACATTTAACCCATCCATGAAGTGAAACTCCACATACACACACTAGTGAGCACACACACTAGGGGGCAGTGAGCACACTTGCCTGGAGCGGTGGGCAGCCCTATCCACGGAGCAGTTGGGGGTTAGGTGTCTTGCTCAAGGACACCTCAGTCATGGACTGTCGGCCCTGGGGATCAAACCGGCAACCTTCCGGTCACAGGGCCAGATCCCTAACCTCCAGCCCACGACTGCCCCACAACATATCAAGCATATGATATGATATCATATGTATAATATGATATCAAGCACCTAGTCATGCAGTCTGCCTTTACAAACATTTTTGAAGGAATGAGCCACTCAAAACAGCTCACTGAATTTGAGCACTGTAATAGGATGCCACCACTCCAACAATATTCCATGATCAACTCTGAGTGGTATTATTAAAAAGTGCAAGTGTTTAGGAACCACAGTAACTCAGCCAGTGGAAACATATTCTGTGGAGTGACACATCATGCTTCTCTATCGGGCAGTCTGATGGACGAGTCTGGGTTTGGCGAATGCCAGGAGAACATTAACTGCTTGATTGCATTATGGTAAGTGTACAGTTTGGTGGAGGAGGGATAATGCTATGGGGTGGTTTTTCAGACCCCTTAGTTCCAGTAAAAGGAAATCTTAATGCTTTACCAGGCCAAGACATTGTGGACAACTGTATGCTTCCAACAACCACATGAACCACATGCTCCTCTGGAGGAATGGACAAAAATTCACACTCAGAACACACACACTCCAAAATCTTGTAGAAAGCTTCCCAGATGAGTGGAAGCTGTTCTACCTGCAAAGGGGGGGACCAACTCCATATTAATGCCCATATATTTAGAATGGGATGTGATAAAAGCTCCTCCATGTCTAAAGTGCAGGTGTCTCAATACTTTTGTCCAGTGTATCTTAGATACTTACCAATATAGTAATGATATCATATTTATTCAGGTAAACCATAAAAATTAAGTAAGCTAGCTAAATCAAGAGGCTATGTCTATCTGGTTGCAACCTAACTAGTCTAGAAGAACAAACAGGCTATTTCATTACAGCTCAATCACAGTTTTGGATTGTGATGTCTCTGTGGAGAGTGGGAAGGCCTTGAGGTAAGGAACCACAGATTTGCTAGCATGTGTTCATTTGGTGCCAATGTCGCAAATAAGATGATTATTACTGCTGTAAATAATTGTTCATAAAATGGGAATTTCTAACAGTATATTGCATCACTGTATTGCTGGACATCTGGATCTGATGCATAAAATGAAGGAATAGAAAGCAGAAGTGAAGCCTGATGGAAGTGATCTAGATTAACTCGTTTTTGCTATGAAAAAATCTTACTCATTTAAAAATAATTAACAGCTAAAAATAATTGACTCATCAATACAAGACAGCAAGTGAAAGAGAAAGAGAAAGAGAGAGAGAGAAAGAGAAAGAGAGAGAGAGAGAGAGAGAGAGAGAGAAAGAGAAAGAGAGAGAGAGAGAGAGAGAGAGAGAGAGAGAAAGAGAAAGAGAGAGAGAGAGAGAGAGAGAGAGAGAGAGAGAGAGCGAGAGAGAGAGAGAGAGAGAGAGAGAGAGAGAGAGAGAGAGAGAAAGAGATAGAGAGAGACAGAGAGAGAGAGAGAGAGAGAGAGAAAGAGAAAGAGAGAGACAGAGAGACAGAGAGAGAGAGAGAGAGACAGAGAGAGAGAGAGAGAGCGAGAGAGAGGGACACCGTAGTATGTTCAGAAGTACAGTCTGACCACAGTAGTGACTGAATGGAATAGCAGGGAATGATTTCAGTGATTTCAGTCTGTAGTGCCAAGCTGTGGGTCTCCCTGCCCGATCTGAACAAACATCCTTGTTTCCGTGAGATAAGCTATGCAAACAGAGGCCACTGGACCATCAGAAACATTACCACCCAACTTCACTTGGATTAAACGAAATAAAACACCTGACTCATCATGTGAAACGCAGGCAGATGAAGGTTATGCAGAAATTCGCTGGATCATGGCCACCATAAACACAACATGAGCTTGATCAGAGCAAAACTGCATTAAAGAAGGGCTCGGGACTCTGTAGGGGTCTTTGAATAGGATTAGAACCCTAATCCTGCTGATTTTCACACTTGGATAGACATCCGTAATCCCTAGATACACTCGGATTTGAATTAAGATAAATTGGCCTGTGCTTTCAAATGAGGTGATTTCACTGTTCGCAGAATTCAAATACAATACAGCATTAATGTTAAACAAAGACAAAATCAGAAGAAACATCAGAAAGGACATTTATTTAAAAAGGGACAATAAATGGTGTAGTCATGAGCAAGAAGCATTATGGGTAGTTTAGGTGAAAGGTACTTTTAGAAATAAAGGTGGTAAGAATGGTTCTTTAGAGCTACGCTGTAGTGCAGGGGTGCCAAGCACGATGATCGTGATCGACCAGTCGATCGTACAGTGCACATCGGTAGATCGCGCCTCATTCAAACAGGCCATCAAATTTCAACACTTTCTTACTGCTTCTGGTGGCAGGCAGGTCAACATGATTAACTGACGTGACAGCTACTGATTTTTAACTACGCCTGAAGCACTGCTGTGAGTTTGCCACTCTAGCAATCTAGAAAGTTGTCATTTATCGGGAGAGATTTATCGGGAGACATTTATCGGGAGACGTTTATCGGGAGACATTTATCGGGAGACATTTATCGGGAGACATTTATCGGGAGACATTTATCGGGAGACGTTTATCGGGAGACATTTATCGGGAGACGTTTATCGGGAGACGTTTATCGGGAGACGTTTATCGGGAGACGTTTATCGGGAGACATTTATCGGGAGACATTTATCGGGAGACAGCTCGTGTAGCATCATTTTTGCGTTTTCCTTTTGTAACTTACAGTGACTCCTTTATTAAAGTGAGAGTGCGAGCCGTAGCACAAAGAAACCAAAAACTCACCGCTTCCATGCAGAGCAAGAGGAGGACAATTTTTTTTACAATGCATTTGCTCGACTTGACGAGTTGCCATCAAACGTCCCAAGACGGGGAATGTCGAGAAGAGTTTTCAAACTATGCACAGAATATGATGAATGATGAAAAGTGGTCCAGACTACACAAACTAGCTGACACTGTTCAGTGCAAGTCATCAGAATTTGTCAGCCGTTTGCCCTGTAATGCTGAATATCGTTACAGAAAAAGCTCCAAAGCTTTATAAAAGGACGAAGCCCCTTTTCAAAATCAGATCACAAGTAGTGCTAAAAAAGCAGATCTCAAGTCACAAAAGTATAGGCACCCCGGCTGTAGAGGAATCAGTTGATGGTTCTTAAAAAACTGTCCACATAATGTAAAGGTTCTATGCAAATTATAGGTTTCTACAGATTTACAATGTAAGGTTAGCAGCGCAGTAGAAGATCTAAGTGTATTTTTCCACTGCGCAGTGAAAACCATGAACTGACCCTAGCAAGAACTTATGGAACTTATGATTCTAGTTCTAGTTCATTTTTTACCTGCTTGAGAGTCAGCTGGAAAAATCGTAACAACCATGACAGCTGTATTCTTGCTTACAAGTTAGCTTCGCACATAAAACTTGTTATGCTGACATTAAATAATATAGTAAACTTTTCTGCACTCACACATTCAGAAATAGCTACAATTACACAGAATCTTATGTAGAATCAAAACAAAGCTTACAGTTTTCTCTACAAGTGTGAAAATATGAGCAAAGCCACTAGCATAAATGCTAAAATTAACCTAACTTATGTCACAAATTTTGCAAAGTAATAAAATAGCAATCAACACATCGTTCTAGTTTAATTTCTGGTGCATTTACTTAACAATAGTGCTTTGTGCCTTTTCCTCAACTGCAAGAGTACAAAAATCACTAAACTGGCATTGGCCTAAGCTGCAAATGCTACCAAAGACAGAAGTTCATCCCAAAGGTGTTCAACAGGGTTGAGGTCAGGGCTCTTCCACACCAAACTCACCCAACCATGACCTTGCTTTGTTCACTGGGGCTCAGTCATGCTGGACCAGAAATGGTTGCTATGCTGAAGCATTAAGATTTCCATTGACTGGAACTCAGGGTCCTAGGCCAACCCCTGATAAACAGCCCCATAGCATTATCCCTCCTCCACCAAACTTTACACTTGCTGAATTGCTGTGGTTCCTAAACACTTCCACTTTTCAATAATATTGTTCACAGTTGATCATGCAATATCTAGGAGGGAAGAAATTTTGTGAACTAAACTGTTGCAATGGTGGCATCCTATTAAAAGTACCACACACAAATTCACTGAGCTCTCTCTCACATTCCTTCACAAATGTTTGTGAAGGCAGACTGTATGGTTACGTGCAACGGGACAGAATGAAACACCTGAATGAAATGATTAAGAGGTGTATCCCAAAGCTTATGTCCACATAGTGTTTGTAAGAAGAAGAAACATTCATTAAATAAGTCAGTGAAGATTTTGAAGTACAGGTTTGATGTGGTGCCTGGACTGAGTGTTAGTAAGAAGCTGAGATCTGGACAGACAGGAACCTATGGAGGGATCTGAAGCTGAGAAGACATTTAAAAGAAAAAGCCATAAAAACGTCGTGCATATGCTACAACTCCTTGCATAATGTGTGCACAAAAAAGCATAGAAGCCACTGAGCCACTGAGTCATCAACCCCACGATCTTAATGAGCTCTCATTTTCCTCATCCAGGAACACTTTGCTGTTAAATGAACCTTAGGGCTGCTACAAATGTACTATCATCTTTCATAGTGGAAAAATGCACTTAAGATGTCTGTGTAAATTTTAGTTGTGTCTAAATTGATTTCCAAAACAAGGGAAAGAAGCAATCACGTTGAAGCGAGGTATGAACAAAATTACTAGCCTGAAAGACCTGAAATCAGTAAATGACAGACCCACTCCAGCAGAGGTGAGCTAAGTAGGATGCAGCTGTGGTAAAACTGCTCGGCGGCAAGGGCTACTTTTCAGCAACTATTGCTTTAACTGCGAAGCCCTGCATGATAGCTAAAGCACTTTATCTGTCCCCTCTGCCGTGGCTGCCTGGGTGTAATGGCCCTAGCCGTGTGCAGTGAGTGATAGCATTCATATCTATAATTCTGTTACTTACTCTCCACTTGCCTGTGAGCTGCTCGACGGTGTGGATCCGAAGCTCAGGAGGGTTAAAAGAGCACTGGTTAAAACTAACAGCACCACCATGTCAAAGATTTATTAGCCTAGGGATCCGCACCACAAAGGAAAATGGAGATTCCATTTTTGCCACAATGGGACCAGAGCCAAGATGGAGTAAATGTTATGGATCATTGCACTTTTGCCCCTTTCCCCAGCCCACCCATACTGCAAGGTCAACAGATCGGCTAATGCTGAGCAGGCAATAAACAGGGGGAACCTAGCTAACAGAGAGCATACCTACAACTTTGACATTCTCTTGCCTGTTAGGACCAAACATTCTTAAAATAATATGAATAAAAACCTTGTAGGATGTTATATGACCTTGATAAAGGTTCCATGGTTATCGTGTCAGAGAGATAACACTCACTGGTCTAAGATTACATTCTATCAAGCATGACCTGAGACCATATCAGCACTTTTACTGTGATAGGTTTGATAAATATGGTAACACTTTATCAGTCTATATATATAAGGACTGTAGAATACATGTATTAGCACTGACAATACATTTATAATGCAACACTTGAGTACATATAAGCCTACATCAGTGATCACAATATGAGGTAAACACCTTTGTATTGACATAAGGACCTTTAGACTACAGTGACATACAGTACATTCACAGGCAAAAGCGTGGGCACCCCTGGTCAAATGATTTGATTCATTTCCTAAGTGAAATTAGGTAAATTAGGCAGGTCACACTGCTGAATGTAACATGTTTACCATAGTATGTTATATATGTTATAACATAAAAGTTATAGAACCTTTTATATATATATATATATATGTGTGTGTGTGTGTGTGTGTGTGTGTGTGTGTGTGTTTGTGTGTGTGTGTGTGTGTGTGTGTGTGTGTGTGTGTGTGTGTGTGTGTGTGTGTGTGTGTGTAAAGAAAAGTGTAAGATTACTCCCTGTAGATGATGTCAATCTATTTTCGCATAGAAAATCAACAAAACATGTCATTTAACCAGGGGTGTTCAAATCTCTGCAAACAGCTGTATTAATTCAAGGTAAGGAGACTATGGCACTTCCCACACTCACCACTGTGAGCTCAATAAATGGATTTTTTTTTTGATTAGTTGCAATTTAAACCTTGGCCTGCATCAATCACTGTGTACATTAATAGAAGACTTTTCTTTGGAGACATTAGACATCGGCAGATTGAAAGAAAATGCTTTTCCTCTGTGCGCTCCCTGAATATGACAGATCCAGTTAAAATGTCAGCTTCTGAAGGGCATCTCTAAAAACTCCAAAGAGCAGAATCAATTGTTTATGCCATCTGCATAATATGGAACCAGGATGGGAAAATAAGCAGTAGCCTGTGCGCCGTGCATTTAAATTTCATGAGGCTTATATTTGTGGATTTTCGCCTCTCCAGATAACCCATTCTGTTTTTTATGTGCAGGTTCCTTCAGTTCTCATAGGTTAGCGTGTTGACATGCTTCTGACGTACTAACTTTACACTGTAAGTGCTTTTAATTTTTAATAGTGCCAAGATGGTACGGATGTAGCAGCATTAATATGTAAGAAGGTAAAGTGTGTCAGGAGAGAGTGTCCTCCCTAGACTTGCCATACATCACCACATCTTCTTCTTCTTCTTCTTTCGGCTGCTCCCTTTAGGGGTCGCCACAGCGGATCAGCTGCCTCCATCTTGCCCTATCCACTGCCTCCTCTACTTTCACACCAACCATACATCACCACATACCATCTATAAAATTAGCTCATGGCATGAAGTGCCACTAAAATTTGTACACACTTGGCTCTGAAAATGAAAAAATACTGAATTTGCTTGATTCAAATATGTACTACATTTCCACATCAACTCCTTCTAAAAGGTCAAAGACAAAGCTGCGTTGAAACAATACATCTTATTCATATAGAAATGATGTACATATTTAAGTCAAGTATACTTCATGGCCACAAATATGTAGACACCTGACAATCACAACTATATGAACTTTGTGGACATTAACAAGGAGTCGACCCCATTCTTCACCACTATAACCTTAACTCTTCTGAGAAGGCTTTGTGTGTGAGTACTGTTGTGAAGTCAGACACTAATGTTGGAACAGGAAATGCCTTTAAACTTGCCAGAAAGTTGGAAAAGTATAATTGTCTCAAATGTCTTTGTAGCATTAACATTATCTTTAATTGGAATTAAGCACAAACACTGAAACAGCCCCAGACCATAGTCCCTCCTGCTTCCAGGTGCAGTGTGGAACTCTGTAGTGAGTGATGCAACAGAAAATTGCTGCCTCAACACTTCCGTTTTAAAATAATTGAACTTACAGTTGACTGGGGCAGATCTAACAGGGCAGAAATTTCTGTCTCATAGCAAAGGAGGCATCCTAGGACAGTGACGTATTTAAATACTGACCCGTTCCTCTGTCAATGTTTGTCTAATGACATTGCATGTTAACAATAGGTGTGTGTGAAACACCTGAACTCAGAAATTAGGATGGGTGTTCACATACATGCGGCCATTCGGTGTGCCTTCAACACATCGCTGTGGTTTTGTGTGGCTGCACTGCTGGAATAAACCCTCGTCCATCTGTAGCTCTCCTTGGACATCATTTAAATGTGGAAAAAAATCTTCTATAAAGAATTCAAACAGCCCCTAGTCAAAAACAAACTTCTGTGATTTCAGTCTACTGTGGGAAAATGTGCAGCGTCTGAAGTTCAGATAAGACAAAATGCCTTTTGCTCGCCCACTTCTCTCACTGCTACCCAACATAACGGCTGCCCGGAGCTAAAGAATACCTGTCCTATTCAACGTTGACATGACAGTGTGTCAAAACAATAAGAAATGGATGCTTTAAAATACTAAACTTAAACCTTTATTAATGACATCACCATAGTCATAGTGTTTAATCTACAGTACAAACGTAGTACGTAGATTTGAACTATAACATGCAGGACTGTTTAAATATGCAGAGACACGTCCCGGGGCTGTATTCTGCTCCCTCTTGTTCAAAGCTTAGCTCTTGGATAGAAACTCAGTCAGAGCTAAATCAATACCACTGGGAGGCAAGATACACGAGGCAGAGCAGGTAGAACTGCACCAAAGCTGCAAATTAGTGTTAAGGTTACCACAGCTCCAATATCCTCTACTTGAGGGAAACATCTAGAAATCTAACTCCTACTGAGCCCAGTGTGAGTTTGTTTACCCAAATAGGAGGAGAACGAGTGGCTCAAGCTATAGTTAGATGAAAATGTAAATTGGGATCATTTAGCCTTGAGAAGACACCAACAAGAACCACAACAACAAGAAGTCTATTTCTGATCTGCCTCTTTTATTCCTGAGGCAAATCAGACAATAGTGTAGCTGTCAAGCACCTTTTTTATCGTCAAACGCTTGAAGTCATGTGTGGAAACAAGGGCCAAAACTCTAGCTTGAGATTCATAATTCCCTGAAAACAGACATAAACACGATCAGACACAGAATAAAAATCCACAGCAGCGAGGCGGGACGGAAAACGCCGAAGACATCTTGTGTTGGGACAGATGCAGAATGACAGCACTGTGGTTGTGGTGAATTATTGAGCTCTGCTGAAAGAACAAGGTTTTTGCATCTTCTGAGGAAAAAAATTAGAAGATCTCGATTCCTGCATGAACAGCGTCTGCATGAAAGTCATTCTCATGTGCTCTGGACTCGCTAACAGGGAATAAAGGCAGTCTTCTCTAACAGACACATTATTTCATATCTTATTTCATACCTTCCTTGAACAAATGGCTTAAACAATAAAGATCACTGAGGGAACCTCTAGAATAGTGGCATTTGGTAAAGAGGGTGATTTGAATCAGCTGTTCCAGTCGGTTTAGGTGTGGCTTTGACCTGCCTAGACGTATGAAAAACATGCAGAATCGCAAAACACTACAAGAAAAGCTGCTGAAACTCAAACGGTTAGGCATTTTTATAGACTTGGCCCTCCACTGGTAAAGTCTAACCGATAACAGTGGCAACTGGTGAAGACGTACAATAAGGTTCCACTGCATCCTGGAGCTGGATGTTACTTTCCACAGGGCGTTTCAAGCCATATAGGTAGGAGCGCACACTGCTGTTCTCACTGGTTTGTTCTCCAGCATTTAGAATAACCTGCTTTTAATGTGTCTGTTAGGTCATGCAACCCCTGGGCCAGGGCCCACCGTTGGACCTAAGGTTTTGCTACAACATAGCTTTGCATTGAGTCCCTGTAGTTACTGTATAATAAGTCTTAGTATGTAATAAGTCTGGGATTTTAAGGGTCTAACTAATATAGGTTATAATTCAAGATAAGAAACTTTGAAGCTTTTTCTACTTCAGAGCTTCTGTCTGTGAGGCAAATGGCTTAAAGTAGTTAACTTGAAGTAATAACTCGAAAATGTTCCCAATAAAGAACTTATTTACTTTTATTTAAGTCATTTTCTTTATTCCGACATGATTTCAAGTTAATTATCACTTTGGTAACAATAGTCACTGCCTGCAGAAGCACATGAAGTGCAGTATTTTTAAACTGACACCTAAAATTGCATTTCATATTTAATTCATGAAAAATACCACATTCTGTTTAAAAAAATTAAAAGATCTCCTTAATATCTCTACAGTTTGGCTCTCCTCCTGTTCCTATTTCTCCTGAGCAAAAGACCTCAGTAATCTCAGATGTGGCAATAAAGCTGAGCTGAGATTTGTCAGTAACACCCATGATTACCTGCAAATTAACGCTCATCTCTCTTTTCTCTCTCCTGCATCTCTGTTACGTCTCCTTTTGTCTGAAGCTGTTCCTCCTACGAAATCATCAGGAGGATCACTATTCAGTCTCCTGAGCCACCAAAGAGCAACATTTGAGCAACAAAATTTTCCTCTGGAAGTGCAATACCCTTAGCTTTCTCAAAAGACTTCTTCCCTGTGTGAAGAGCCGCTAACAGCAATGCTAACGG
Source organism: Pygocentrus nattereri (assembly GCF_015220715.1). Lineage (NCBI taxonomy): Eukaryota > Metazoa > Chordata > Actinopteri > Characiformes > Serrasalmidae > Pygocentrus > Pygocentrus nattereri. Next base: position 26,640,713 of record NC_051238.1, on the reverse strand, counting down.
CTGTCGGTATTCTGGCAGCACTGTGACGCAACGCTGTGCCTTCGAAATGTATCTCAAATGAAATTCAGTTATAGGCACCTTTATATTAAAGCACTGACTATTACAACAGTACATGCAGCAAGCTAAGCTACCCTAGTTTAGACACAATGCCCAGCTCCAGGACGCTGCAAGACCCTTCTCAGAATCGAAGTGGTCGACATCCCAATGACATTACGATGTGCGATTTGTAAGATTTTTAGTTTAAAAGATTCCGACAGTAAAATTTCCAACAGAATGTGAGATTTAACAGGCTTGACATTATGTGAAAGATGACTTTGTAAAGTGTTGCAGAGATATCTACTGATGTTGGCGTGCTAACCAGCTACATCCTGTCTCGTGATACCACTTTGTTCCTCAACAGGCGATAGTGAGTCACTGCAACGTCAAGTCTGCCATCAGTCCAACATGAGAGGATAAAGACGTAGCGCTGCCCTGAGGGTGTACTCTAACCTCTTGTCAACCAGGTATTGCTCCAGGTTAGACCACTTGAGGACAGCCAATGAAAGGAAATGCAAATCAAGTAAACAATGGCTGAAGCTCTTGGCAACCAACCATTATCACTAGCACCACCTGCTTCAGGCAAAAAAACACATTCGGCAGCAAAGAAAAGAAGCAAAACTAGTGTTAACATCAGCGTTGCTTTCCAGCTCTTGGCGAAAGAAAGGATAAAGGTTGATGCTGAACTTGCAATGTTTCTTCTAGACTGGTAAGTAAACAGGGAAGGAGTGAAGAGGGAGGAGGAGGGACTGGGCAGTTTCTTATGTGAGGGACACAACAAGCTTCTGTTGATACTTGCCCCCTATTTGTTTGGAGGGTGGAGGTTGTGTATATATATTTACGGCTATATATACAAAAACACAATCTGCTTCACCAACTTTCACCACTTTCACCAGTGCACCACCTTTAGTTAGTAGAGACTGGTTACACTGAAGGTTTCTTAAGATGGTTCTTCTCATTTACACGTCTCATTTGCAAAAATGGTTCTTTAAAGAGGCGTCCACTGAAAGGTTCTTTAAGGAACTCAAAATAGTTAATCTGTGGCAAAACCCCAAAGAACCCCTTTAAAATCTTTACTTTGAGAGTGCAGATAGATGCAGCAGACAGATAAACGGGGGCTTTATTTGAGCTTCCGTTGGCTGCCGGTTTATATCACAAGCCTCAGGCAGTGGTCACCGCTGCCCCACTGGGGACATCGTTCAGCCGAGGAGCTGCTCGTTTTCTGTTGGTAAAGCCGTATTTTTGGCTGTATAGTAAATTTGAACAAATTTCTGACTGCCCACAGGGGCCAGATCTGTGTGGAAGACTTACAGTGAGTGAGCCTTAGCTTGTGTTTGAGACTATGGTGACTAGGAGACAGAGGGAGATATCAAGCCATGTACATTGAAACCAACTCAAGTTATTTTCCAGTTTTTTTTTGTTGGGGGGGGGGGGGGTAGGGGGGGCGTTGGGGGCTGATTATGCCTGTCACAGTGATTGCATCACCTGATTGCAATAATCTGAGCCGACTGCAGTTATTTTCCACAGTCGTTAGCTTTCACAATCATATGTTTATGTCACAGCAAACAGAATGTGAACTGGGTGAGCATATATCCTTTGGATTGAGGTACATTAGTGATGACTAATGTTTGTTTATTTGAGTCTGTCCTCAGTTGGGAGCCACAATATATAGACAATAAGTACACCCAGTACTTAATGCATATTAGATTGCTAATCAATCAACTTTAGGCTTGTGCTTTAAAGAGCTGGCATCCTACGTTTCACAGCCTGTTTTTGATGCTCTGCCTTCAAGACTAATATACATAAATGCTTTCTGACTGGCTGAGATACAGACACAGCAGTGATGCTGGAGTTTTTAAACACCTCAGTGTGACTGTTAGACTGAGAACAGTCCACCAACCAAAAATATCTAGACTAGAAGATGACTAACGCAAACTGTACAGCAAAACATGAGCTGTCATCTCTGACTTTACATCTATAAGCTGGACTAACAAGGTGTGTCCATTAGAGTGAACAGTGAGTGGACATCCTGTTTAAAAACTCCAACAGCACTACCGTCTCTGACCTAACAGCATAACATACACTAACACACCACCACCACATCACTACAGGGGAGAAAAGGGGGCAAACAAACTATGCAGAGAAACAGATGGACTACAAACTGGGTTTACATTCTACATCAAACTCAGTTTTCCATGATATGGGCATTTTAATACAATGAAACAAAAAAGACAATTAAATTGTTCAGTGTGATTATTTAGATGGGAATTGAGCTAAAATTTCACAATTTTCACAGGCTGGTCAAATGGTTACAAATCCAGCACCACTGCTACTCTTCATAGACCTGAACATGCTATACAGATCAGCGCAAGATCTGCCTGTAGACCAAGAACCCTTGGCTGACAAATAAGCAACTACAGGCATCTCATGCAATCGATTCTTCTGTTCTCATGAGTATACCACAAGAAAAACACTGAAATCACTGACTGCAGGTGTCAGGTTACCGTAGACAAAACCACAGCTAAAAAGCACCAAAAACAAATGAATAAATCAGAGTACTTCAAGTAGCCAAATAACAGTTATGACCAATCAGATTAAAATGCTATGGCTTTACAGCGCAAGTAAGGACCCCCAAAATATTTAGAAAGTACACCAGTTTTGCGTAGAGGAACGGTCCAAAGACACCTCCTAAATGTGGGGCAGGACTGATCAGCAGCTTCAGTGAACAACACATTCATGCTGTAAATCTCTCGTTCTACTGAAGTGCACGACTTATGTTTTGTGACGAGGCAAAAGGTCGGCAATATTCTTAGGCCGTCATGTCTGAGATGTACTCACAGATTCCCAATGATGCACAAGTCGGTGGACTGTATAAAGTAACTTTGGTGAACCAAAGAGTTCCATTTTTACTTCATCAGTCTACAGCACTTGTTTCAAAAATGCATCTTGCCGATGTAGATGTTGTTTTGGATGCACCAAACATCGACTTTCATGATGAGGAAGTGAGGCTACCTCCTTATGACTTTTTCATGAAGATCATATTTGTTCAAGCAATGCACAGTTTTGGGATGTAACGGAATCCAAGAATTGCAAACACGTATTCAGAACACAGAAGGATCTGTATTCAGTCCAAGTTACATTTTGGAATACAGTTACCATTTACATTTATAGGACATTCCTGGACACCATTTAAATATATATAAATATATTAGCCTGAGCAGACTGATGAGCCAAACTGATGATCCAGTTATCGAGCTGAGCATTAGTGAACTCTTTAAAGAGATGATGGAAGTGAAGTTTCCTCAGTAGTGGACTTTACCAGTGAGAAGCTTAATATCTGTGTTGGACTGGACTTGTGCAGATGGTTTTTGGCAAGTTACCTCTAGTAACTGAAAATCTGTTGCGATGTGACTGAAACCCAGACGCTCGCGGATGAAAGGGTAGACGATTCGTCCAGCTAGCAGACAAGGAAATAAAAAGGGTCAAAACACAAAGGAGCAGACAAACGTCCGATAACAAGTCCACACAACCAGCAAAAGCACCAAAGGGAAAGGCGGCAGACGCACACGTCTAAACACGATGCCACACGGTCAAAACCACGGTGAGACTTCAACAGCAAGAAGACTGCGCTCAGTAGGTTTTAGAGAAAACACCACCTCGCCCTGACCGACTGGACGAGCACTGACCGACTGGCAGAGCCGGGCTTAAACGCTCTGCTCTAACGAGGCACAGGTGACATTCCTCAAAAGTCTGGGGATTGTGAGCGCAGATAGGTGCGTGTACCTGAGTCCGGAGTCACATGATCTCCCAGGGTGTTCTGGGAGTTGGAGTTCACTCGACAAGCTGAATGCGTGACAAAATCACATAGCTACCCACTTTATAGTCAAATTTGCAAGATCTTGTTATGGGATTTGGTGAATTGTTTGTTTCACAGAGCCAAAGTAATGTTGAGAATTTTAACTTCATTTAAATAAGTGAATTTTTTAATGAAATATATCGACATAAGAATTGCACGAAAAAAACTGCCAACCAGTAACAGAGAGAAACAGTGTGAATTACATATCAAGTACACCAGCAGACTTTTTCCTATCTGCTTTATTAAGATATATTCTAAATGTATTCTGTGTCCTGCAGGTCCTTTGCGCTCATAAGGGGGTTTTGCTTTACATTTCTGGGCAGCATACGAGCAGTTCTATGTGAGTTTTCTTGGTTTTTCATATTATGCCTTGACTTCCACATTTCCCCTTAACTACCACTTCTTAATGACACTTCAGACAATGGGAAATTGCAAGATAGAAGCAATGTCTGTTATGGTCTTCTTCCTTGTCTGCAGTCAATTAAGGCCTAACAAGCGAATTCTAAGACTTTACAACAGGAAGGGCGTCCAAACTTTGCACATGCCGCAATGAAAGATGTGATGTATGAGGCGAAACCCAGCAATATGAAAGAAAAGAGCATCAAAGACAGGGTGAGAGAATGTGGATGGAGCTGCTGTTGTGAGATGGTGGAGGAGTGTGACAGATACAGTACGCTCTTCTAAAGCAGGTCATTCTGTGAGCTCGGAGCGAAGGAAGACTCATTTAGCCACAGCTAACAGATTTCACACACCTCCTGGTGCCCCCCTGTTCGCCTCAATCTCTCTCCCTCACTCACACACAGGCAAACAAACAAACAGTGTGCACAGACGAGCCTGCATCTCCAGCTCACACACACACACAGAGAGGTGAGGAGCCCAGAATGAAATCCCTTGCAAAGCTCTTAAACTTCCCCCGCAGCCCTGCCAGTCTGCAGACTCTCCATCAGAGCTCATCAGTGAGAAAGCATTCCTCCACTCTTTCTCGATGCCCCCCTCAATCCCCCATCACTCACTCCAATGCATGGGAGGATTTCTCGCGTTGCAGAGTGGAAGAGAATAGCCCTTTCCACAGGATCTCTGAGCACAGACAGTCACTCGCCGTCACAACCTGCATAGCACTGCTGCCTAATCAAAAACCTTTATGAATGATTTTTCATTCTCCTGTTAAGTTATAATTTCAGAGATGCATGGTGTCATTACGATAGTGACAGTATACAGTTAACCCTTAAAGTCAACATCAAAATGCATTTTCCTCCCACGCCATTATGTACTAGTGAAAAACAGGATTAGGGTGGGTCTCTGAGCTAGCTGAGCATTTCTCCTCAACGAAGGAGGTGGGATTGGGAGGTGAAACTAGATATCATTGGCCTAAATGACTTTTCCCTGCCCACTTGTGCAGGGTGATGTGATCAAAACCAGCAGTGAAAAGCAAGGAATTACATCTCAAGTACTTTTGCTTGTTTTAATTTCTAATAAAGTACTTTAACTGCAAATAACAGTTACAGAGCAAAAACAGATGCGCATTTCAGCTCATAAACCTATTAGAAAAAAACCTGGTTCAGTTCAAAAGATTCATGTCTGAAAGCCAAAGCACACTGTGCCCAGCTCCTAGTCCTAAAAAGGCTTAGCCCTGATGAGATCAGAGATGTCAGAGGATATTATATATCAGAGGATATAAATTAGAGAGGATAACATTACCAGTACACAAAACAAAACACCTTTAATCCAGTTTGTCATCTTAATTTGTTTTCAAATGCATCTTGCACTCTGAGAAAGCATGCAAACAGTTTGTTAACTCACTATTTTTACTGTTTTCTTTTACTCTTCTTAATTTAGAATATGGATTAGAATATACATTAATTAAGGTTACAAGCTGTTGCCTGTGTTTTATTGTTAAAGTGCCTGTTAGTTACTTTAGTTAAAGGTGCAGTAGGTGATTTATTTCACAGACGTTTCTGTTATATTTCTTGAAGTAATCTTACATCCCAAAAGCAACCAATAAATCAAGTTCTGACAATAAAAGATCATTAACTTTTGTAATTGTAATTGTAAAAACCCTGTCAAATCATTTCATTTGGACCAAATGAAATGACTGGATGGCCTACCTGCCTGACTACCTACCTCCCTCATGACCTGCCCACATGCATTGCAGTGCACATGTGCAGCTGAAAGATAATGGCTAAGATCATAGAAAAGGCACAGAAAGTTACACAGGCACAGTACAACAGCTTGCACTGCTAAAGCAAGAAAGAAAAGAAAAGCAGAAGTAGGAAAGCATTCAAACAAAAAGAGGTTGCATAAAGCAAAAGGTCAGTAGGGCTGTCACTAAAAACTATTTTATTCACTTAGTAAACAACCTGTCAAGAAATCTGCAATCCAGTCCAAACCGAAAAGTAGGCTTTATTAAACAATAACAAACTTCACCTTCCAGGAATTCTAAACTACTTTGTTGTAAACAAATAATATATGTAGCTTTTTAATAACGTAATCATGAAATGTATGTAGTGTAATGTGCCTTTTGTCTTACATGTTTACAGAAGGATGTGTAAATAATCAGTACATAATATTATACGTAGCTTTTTGTATAGATAATTTTTTTATGTAGCCAAGTTAATTAAGTCATTACAGGTAAACCTTTCCAATAAACGACTTATCTACTCTCAGTGGACTCATCATCATCATCGTCGTTAACCGCTTAATCCAGATAGGGTCACGATAGCAGTTGGGAGAGCAGAGAATCCCAGATGGCCCTGTCCCCTGCACCTTCGTCCAGCTCATTCCAAGGGAACCCAAGCCACTCCCAGGGCAACTTGGAGATGTAATCCCTCCAGTGGGTCCTAGAACAACCCCGGGGTCTTATCCCGGTAGGCTGTGCCTGGTACACCCCCACCAGGAGGTGTCCAGGGGGCATCCGAATCAGATGCCCGAACCACCTCAGCTGGCCCCTCTCAAAGTGGAGGAGTAGCGGCTCTACTCCCAGCTCCTCCCGGTTGGCTGAGCTCCTCACCCTATCAAATAGAGTGTAGCCTGCCACCCGACGAAGAGGCTCATTTCCGTCGTTTATATTCACCATCTCATTCTTTCAGTCATTACCTACAGCTCATGACCATAGAGGAGGGTCGGGATGTAGACTGACCAGTAAACAGAGCACTTTGCCTTATGGCTCAGCTCCTCTTCACCACTACAGTCCGGTACAGTGACCGAATTACTGCTGATGCCTGTCCCAGCCTACGGCCGATCTCACCATCCCTCTTCCCATCACTTGTAAACAAGACCCCGAGATACTTAAACTCCTCCACCTGGGGCAAGTCCGCTCCCCTTACCTGGAGTGGGCATGCCACAGGGTCCGACTTAATGCTGAGTTTACAAACACAGTTCTCAGTCAAGGAGCACAGAGATCAAATGGCCTGGAGTAGCAGCCCCGGTACCCCATGGAAATGGAGCTTGACCCACCAGAGGCTTCAGGCCCTGACTGCTGTGAGGGAGGCATGTCTCCCGGATTAAGGAATTCTTCAAAGTGCTCCTCCCACCGACCAAAAACATCTTCATTTGGAGTCAGAGTTTCTGGCAGCTTCCACAATGGAGGTTTTGAACAGGGTCCATTCAGACTCCATGTCCCCTACCTCCCCCGGGACATGAGAAAAGCTCTCCCGGAGGTGGTAGTTGAAATCATTCCGAACAGGGGCCTCCAACAGTCGTTCCCAGCACACCCTCACTATTTGCTTGGGCCTACCAGGTCTGACCATCAGTTTTCCAGATGGTGATCAGTTGACACCTCAGCACCTACCTTTACCCAGTGGACGAGAGGGTCACCTCAATACAAATTAAAATCGCAGAGAGGAAAACTTTGACTGTTGTGTGTTTTTATGCATCAAACAACAGGTCAGAGTGTTCAGCCTTCTTGGAGCGAGTGGGCGGGGTTCTGGAAACGGTCATGCCTACAGACTCCATAGTCTTACTGGGGGACTTCAATGCTCATGCAATGACTGGGAGACCTGGAGGCGTGATTGGGAAGAACGGCCTGCCCGATCTAAACCCGAATGGGGAATTGTTATTGGACTTCTGTGCCAGGCATGGATTGTCCATAACAAACACCAAGTTCGAACACAAGGATGTTCATAAGTGTACATGGTACCAGAGCTCCTCTCAGTGGAGTGATTTACTTTATTAATGGTTTTACTTGTACTAAAGCTACAGTACTCTTGCTGAAGTAGGTATTTTCAGTACTTTTTCAACCATGATGAAAACTTCAAAACATATGTCTTGAAGGGTTTTCTGGGCTTTAGATGGCATAACATGATGGATTGTGCTTCATATGATCAGGGACATGAATGACAAAGATCATTTTGATTTCAGATTGACTTTAAGAAATGGTTTAAAAGTCGTGGATCATTCTGGTAATAACAAAACATGATGTAATTTTACATTAATAATTTCTTGCTAGGGCTGTCAAAGTGCATTTTTAATGCCACTCAGGCAACATTGAACAACTTGACATAGTTACACTCAAGAGGCCACACTGTATTAAGAATGCAGAAGCTGCATGATAACGAGAAGCCTAAAGTCATGGAGGGGTTGGAACAGACAACCACTGTTGCTCTCACTGAGACTAGTTATTACCTTGAGCTTTAAATGCCCCAATTGTACATCATGGATGTAGCAAATCAGTGGAACACTGAACTGAACTTTACTACACAGGCACAAGTGACATGATTGCAGGCAAGATGAGACAAGTTAAAAGTAATGTCAGTGAGCTATAGAGAAATTAATAATTATACTCCAGTGAAGCTTATTTTATACACTGTTATGGCTAGAACAAAATGCAGGGGCATTAAAATGGAAAAGAAATCTAGATTCTTTAAGTTCAGATTTGAGCAAGTCAAGAACTGCACATAATCACAATGACCTACTCAATACACTAAGACTAATCATAACTGTTCAAATGTTTGATGGGCCTATTTCTCACTCTTATGTCAATGAAACATGGAGAAATTATTTGAAATTATATTATTATATTATATATCATGTCATGATATCAATTATATCATTACAAGAAATAATTGTGTAACATAACTCATAGCAGAACAATGATAGCTTTTAAGAGTTAAAAGTAAAGGTGACAGCTCGATTGGTGGCAATCAAGCTGTCCCTAAACGAATGAAGCACAGCCTTGCACACGTGCAGGTTCATGAGAGAGATTTGTGGTGTGTTTTAGAACCATTTGCAGTGTTATGTCATATTTGAGACTTTGAAACGAAAGTGTTTTGAAACCTTTCAGTCAGACGTCAAAAAGCATTATTTCAGTAAACCACCACTGAGGCACTTACTCCGTAAACCTGTGCTTTGATTGAGGCACTCTAGCAAAATACTGCATTTTGAAAACGTTCTTTCTCTGTTGATGATTTCTTAAAGATACATGACACAGATGGCTTCTACTGCTTCTATGTAAATTTACAACTAACTACCAGGTTCTTTCATTCTATTTAGAATGACTGAACATAGTCTTTTTGTATCATGGTTACAAACATTTAAACACATTTAAGGAAAAAGTACTCCATGCTATACATAGGGATAGATAGGCATACATATTTTAACATTACCTGGTCAACTACACCTAAATAACACATACAAAGGTAGGAGAGAGACTCTGGGACACTGATATGGGACATGCACTTCGGTATGGATTATGGATTAAAGGGAGGTGCAGCCAAACAGATGATAATAAACAGCATTCCACCAGATTATTTCTTAAAGCTTTGCTGCGAGTCACCCTGCAAAACCTGAAACAATCATTTAAAAGCCAGAGATGTTGGGTGGACATCACTGGAATTGTTCAGCCAGTATCATATGCCTTTATGTATTCACATGAAACACACATGCTCATAAAGAAGGTCCACCTGAATGTTTATCTCTCAAATGCTAAAGCGACATTATACTGTGAATGAAGATCAATGAAGATATGATGACTGTAGTAGATAATTCACTTCCACACATTATTCACAAGACACATCCTTCACAAAGTTTGGACTGAGCTCTTTCAACACTCTCGCAATAATCAGATTCATCTCCTTGGTGAAAGGATTCGAAGCGCAACCCATGTTACAATATGTACTTTCACACACTGCATGCAATCACACATTCCCACCAGAGACGTTAATCATTTAAACATCTGTAGATAATCTATATGGGACTAAAACCTCTACTTCAGAATGAATACACCTACAGTGACAAACAGCTTTGAAGAACTAGATTGGGAATTTCTGCATGTTTCAACCCTGATCCCGTATCACAAATAAATACATTTGACTAAATTTCACAGACTACAAAGATCAATCAATCAATCAATCAATCAATCAACCTTTATTTTGACTCGGAAGTACATTGAGGGCAACCTTCATTTTCAATGTAGCCAAGCATTTACAAAAACAGGGATTGACATGACAAAGAAAATAATAACTACATTTAATCATTTTAAATTAAAAGAAAATTTAAAATAACAGTGAATAAAAGATAAAAGTAGATAAAAAATAGAACTTGAGATTTAAATGGTAAGAAATTAAGATCAAAAATAGATAAGAAATTAGTAAGGTAATAGTACAATATCACAAATTTTAAAAAGTAATGAAGATACACTGTATGCACCATTTCTAAATACTGAATTACTAAATACTTTAAGGTGAACTCATTAAGCACATGCAGCTTGTATAATCTCAATAAATAAGCACTGCGAATAGAGTAGCTGTATAAGGTTACCATACCCAGGGTGTTGACTGGAGAGGTAGGAAGGCCCCCCAGCATTGAGCAGTGGAGCATTAGAACTGCATTCTCTGAACTAATGGAGGTCTGTTCAATACCTTTGGATTAAGTTGGAGTGCCATTTGTGGTCTACTAATCATCCAACATCACTAATGCTCTTGAAGGTGGATGCAAACAAACCCTGACAGCAATTCTGTTCCAACATCTACTGTAAAGCTTTTTCCAGAAGAGGCTTTTACTGCACCACAAACTCTTATTAACATCCTTCATTTTAGAAAAAATGAGCATGGAGAGCAGGTGTCTACAAAATTTTGGATTCGTACGCATAACACAAGACTGCTGAACTCAAATGTTTTCAAGCACATACTTTAACTAAAACATCTTGTAAGCACCCATTATTGGAGCCAAAATAACAGAACTACAATCAAGAGTACAAGAAGTATAACTTGCCTGATGCCTTTTCAATAAACTACTCTCTCAATCAAAGGCTGAGTCAGGAGGAAGGCCAGCACAATCAGCAACAATCTGACTAACCGATGGATCGTTTTTGGGATGGCTTGTCCATTATATTTGCATTTATGCATTTCTTAACCAGATGTATGGCAGCTAGCACCACACACATCTGTCCTGATGACAGTAATTGCAGAGTGGAAAGGCCTCTAGTTGTGTTCAAATAATATTGGCCAGCAACACAAGACTAGTCTCATCTGCTGTGTGAACACAGGCTGCAGATGGTGAGGCTTTGAAGGGATATCATCAGCAGCCAGAACGGAAAGAAAAGCATAACAAAGACCACATTACCGCTAAGCCAAGTCCTGTTGACCAAAAACAAACATGACTGTTTCTAAATGTAAAGCGTTCAGTGCTAGTGCCCTAATGTCAATATAACAGAGACAATCAATACATGCTTGTATGTGATATTTATGACAGTATTTTTAAAGATCAAGCTGCCAGAAAAGCTTTTTTGGAGTAAAGTCATAAAATAACTACTTCTGGTCCTAAAGAACCTTTCAATAGACCATAAATTACAGAGGATGGCAAGTTGTAATCAGGTTTTGGCCATCGTGATGTTAAATGACTTGAACTTGGAGACTTCCCTTCAAGATTTAGTTACTTTAGACAAGATACTTCAACAAGCACTTCATTTGAGATATTTGCCAGTCAATATATGTTTATATGCCAGACATAGCCCGACTAGACATATTTACTGGAATAGTCCCAAATTCCAATGATTTGTGTGAAGTTATCAGTCTTGAAATTTAATTAACATTTAAGATACAAAGAATTCTGGACATTTTTAAAGTATCATTTCACCGTTGATACTATTTCACATTCTCAGTCACTAGAGCAATGCAAACAGATGAAATAAAATGTCTAAATACTCCTGTGGTATAAAATCTCAGATATTAAGGTAAATCATCTTTTTTCCATCTTTAATGGAATCTTGCAACTAACAAAATTTGAGAGAAAAACAAACAGTTCATTATTAGGAAAAATGAACAAATTAAATAAATGAAAAGCCTATAATACCCTTTCATCATTGGAACTGTAGCTGTGTTCGAGTTAACCAGTCTGTAACGGGGAGCGAGGTTGCAGACGCATGTGCGGAGATAAGCTACTTTTATTGTGGACAAATCCAAAATCAGGGTCATAACGGTCCAAAGTCAGATGGCCAACACAGAGAGATCAAAGTCAGACATGACAAACAAACCAGAATCAAACAAGCATGATCAAACATTACAAACAACAAAGACCAGCAACAACTAGTGGCAAACACAGGGCTTAAATAATCACAGGGTAAATGAGGGACAGGCGGGAACACAGGTGGAAACAATAAGGGGCGGAGTCACTAAACAAGGGGGCTGGGCTACAAAACCAAAACATAACAGGAACACATGGACAGGACTGGGAGGGGCCAATTGTGACACAATCACATTCAAAATCATGATCCAAAAACAAGCAGCATGATCAGCTGCTCCTGTGGCTATTCATAACACAGCTATGGTCCAGGAAGAGCTGTGACAACAGTATAAAGAACAATATTCTGCATGACTATGGGGAATAGCAAAAAACCTTTTTACAAATAAGACCATCTACACCAATCTTAAGAATGCAAAAGTATGCTTTTTCATTGAATTCTAAAAGATATATTTGGTGCAACAACAACAGCAGCACAGCTGTTCAACTAAACACCACAACTGCTGTGAAGCATGAGGGTGGGAGTATCATGAGTCTCCCTGTATGAAAAACATTTCTCACAAAACTTGTGTCAGAAAGCTGAAGACAAGGAGGAATTTCTCCTTCCTGCATGGCTATGATCCAAAGTCCCCATACAAAGGAACCAAGGAAAGACTTCAGGAAGGGAGATTAGTGTCTTAGACAGGCCCAGTCACAGCCCAAATCTCAACATGTGAAATGACCTATACTGAACTGTGTGCAATAGATCACTTGATACATAATGTTGCCGAAAGTATTCGCTCATCTCACATGCATATTAAGTTCAGTGAAATCCCATTCTTAATCCATAGGGTTTAATGTGATGTCGGCCCACCCTTTGCAGCTATAACAGCTTCAGCTCTTCTGGGAAGGCTTTCCACAAGGGTTAGGAGTGTTCATGGCAATTTTTGACCGTTCTTCCAGAAGCGCATTTGTGAGGTCAGACACTGATGTTGGACGAGAAGGCCTGGCTCACAGTCTCCGCTCTAATTCATCCCAAAGGGGTTCTGTGGGGTTGAGGTCAAGACTCTGTGCAGGCCAGCCAAGTTCTTCCACACCAAACTGGCTCATCCACGTCTTTATGGACCTGCTTTGTGCACTGGTGTGCAGTCATGATGGAGCAGGAAGGGGCCGTCCCCAAACTGTTCCCACAAAGTTGGGAGCATGAAATTGTTCAAAATCTCTTGGTACTGAAGCTTTAAGAGTTCCTTTCACTGGAACTAAGGGGCCGAGCCCAACTCCTGAAAAACACCCCCACACCATGATCCCCCCTCCACCAAACTTTACACTCGGCACAATGCATCATTTTACGTGGCCGACCACTTCGTGGCTGAGCTGCTGTCATTCCCAGTCACTTCCACTTTGTTATTATCCCACTGACAGTGGACTGTGGAATATTTAGTAGTGAGGAAATTTCACGACTGGACTTGCTGCACAGGTGGCGTCCGATCACGGTACCACGCTGGAATTCTCTGAGCTCCTGAGAGCGACCCATTCTTTCACTAATGTCTGTAGAAGCAGTCTGCAGGCCTAGGGGCTCGGCTTTATACACCTGTGGCCAAGGAAGTGACTGGAACACCTGACTCCAATGATTTGGATGCGTGAGTGAATACATTTGGAAATATAGTGTAATTTGAAGGAGTCTGAACTTGTTCGCACGTAATATTTTCACAAAAACTACCAGATCTAGGTGTAAATACCTTTTATATCCACTGAATATACTCTACAGCTCTGTGCAACTTCCTAGACCCACCTAAATTTGTTCTTTTTCTTTTAGCTTTCTCCTAACAAACATAATCTTATTTGCGAGGCATTATTCACAGCTTTCTGTTTCTGTTGAGTCTGCAAATTAGCCTGCTGCTGCAGTCAATATGTGGCTGTGCTTAAAAATAATGGGTGTGTAGACCATCTTCTATGCAAAATAATGGGGTCAGATAAGATATGCAGTCTAACCAATTTAGTTCTAGCTGTATGATCCTCACCATGTAATGAACTACTCTCTGCTGTATTGAACCACTGAATATCTGGTCATCCTAATGATACAGAACAAATTTACTAAAACATGTTCTTTGGAGGAATGACAGAGAGGAACCACTTTTGGTCCCCTAGAGAACCTTTGAAAAGACTGGTTAAAATTGAAATCACAAAACTGAAAGGTTCCTTGAGGAACTAAAAGTGGTCCTTCTGTGGTAATGCTTCAAAGAATCCTTTCTGGTAACTTGATTGTACATTAAGGTTAGCATAAGGACAGGGTACCATTACCCCATAATGCATTTCTGGAACATCTAGGACTATTTACAGAATAACGTAATGAACGTGAGGAACAGGTATACAGAAACTGCTAATGCATGAATTGCTATTTAAAGTCAGGGCTATGCGCTTTCTTTGGTTGTTCTTTCTCTCAGACCTGCTTTAGGCATGACAACTGCATCCATTCCACCGGGCTTCATCTAAGCATATGTCTGTCTGATGCGGTCACTTGCATTGTTCAGCAGGTAAGTGGGAGCTGTAGTGCAGTGCATTAACTCCTTACCCCAGAGGCTTTTCCAGACGACTGGCTGGCGATCCCACTATCTCTCCCAGAGTGCAGAAGGTCTGACCCAGGAAATCCTGCAAGGACAGGGTGGCATAAAGGGAGAGAGGGAGAGGGCCCCGCAGGCGCATCCGGAGCGCAGCAAATGGAGTGAAGAGAGAGAGCACACTGAGTCAGAGTGGTGCTTTTCGTAGAAAGACGTTGTACAGCTAATAAAGTCTAGGAAGGCATACACGTACGTTGAATTCGGAGGGCTTCCAGGAGGGAGAACGGGCGAGTGAGCAGCATTAACAACAACAAGAGTACATCATGTAACAGAAAAGGACAAAAATAAACCAAGAAGAAAAAAGAAAAGAAAAACCAAGGCTGTTGCAGTCAGGTACAAAAGATGGTGGGCTAAAAAAGAGAGAGAGAGAGAAGGAAGAGAGAGAGAGAAAGCGAGCGAGAGAGCAGGGGGCATAACCACCCACTCTGATAATCCATTTACAGATATTAATGTGAGTACCAAATCATAAATCGTAACCAGACAGAAAAAAAAATGGAAATGAACTTGTTTTGGTGATATGCAAACCACTGGCTGGGGTCGAATATTTTTATTAATATCCAGGGGTGACAAATAATAACTATCAAAGCTTCCACTTTTGAAATATTACTTTCTAAACTGCAATTAAGAGTTGGGAACTCTTATATCTAACAGTTAAGACCCAGCTCTGTTTTGCTACTGCAAATATTCTTAGGAAACAAGCACTGAAAGCTTTGATAATTGCACTTCTATATGGAAGCGTTTCATTTCCTGCTGAAATGAACTTGCACATCACTGTGCGTTATGTGTGCATAGTGTGCACGCATAAAAAGATGTGGACTGCGACTTCACATAAACCGGCATCAAGAAGGAGTAACTGGTTAATAGCAGTGAGCAGATGGTGCCTTATTAGTTAACAGACAGTGATCCAAAAACCATGAATCATAGTGTATGAAGCACTACGCTCATGATTTAAAGACATTCTTCAACATGTGAACATGTAACGGTCATTTGCATAAAACCAAACGTTATATGGAAAAAAACATGCGTGTGAAAACTGATGAGTCCAGTGTCTGAAGTGCAGAGGGGCTTAAATGCATTCAGGTTCCTCTTCAGGCAAGCACAAACACACACGCATAGCGCTCTCGCATACTTACATGTTTGGCCAGATCTGGACTTTTGGAGTCAATGTCATATCTGAAATCAGAGAGTCGTTCATGGATCATTCATACATGGTATTAAAGACCATTTCCCCACTGTCTGCATGGTTAAATGTTATAAGATCACTGGGAATACATTCATCCAAAGCTGCTTAATTTATTCATGGGGATTATATGCAGAGATGAAGCCTGTGTGCCACTAACAGGTCCATCAAAGGGAATCCAAATTGAACATGTCCAACGTGTACCATAAGTGTTATTGTACCAATGTCTGATTTCTCTCTTCTTGATGGAAAAACATCATGAATCATGTCTTAATAAACTTCACATACAATGCATTCCTTTCATAATTGCACAAGCAATTAGTTGTTTAGTTGTCTTCTTTCTTCTGCACATCTCAAACGAGGGTAAATCACCTATGAGGTTAAAATGTAGCTTTATTTGTGTTTAAATGTATTTACTTCTGTTTTGGGCGAAACATCATATCAACACAGAACCACAGAACAAGGCTCTGCCCACAAATGCATAGCAACTGTTGTTAGGTTGGACAAGCTTTATAGAACACTGGCAAAATTCCTCTTCACCCTAATAATCTTTAGAGCCCCTAAATAACAAGGAGAGTTCAGTTTGTTGTAGTTATGTAAAACGTATGCTGCATTAAGGCTTATGCTTATGCTCAGAATGGGAAAAAAAGGAAATGACTTGAAATTCCCGTCGGGATGGTGTTCTAGACTCTGAGTTCAGAGTATGACAGCAAATCAACATGGCTTCTGTCAACAGTAGCAAATAAACGCTTCTCTACTATTAAATTACATTTGTTTGGATCAGTCGACATGCAAACATAGTCAAACAGACTAAAATTAGGCATTTAGATGTGGGTTGCATGTGCAGAAAATGCATTAAATGAGGTAAAATAAACATCACCGCCTGCGTTGGAAAACAGTTCCATTAGCTAAATTCCAATTCCCTTCTAAATCCAAGTCTTCTGACAGTGAGTTCTGTGGCACAACTTCTCATTAGGTTGAAAAGTATTTTTGCCAACATTCTGTAAAGCTTGTCCAACTTTGCAGCAATAGCTACAAAAGAGTATGAACAGGTCAAGAGAAGGAGCGTGGACAGGTCAATTAGCTGCTGAGTTGTTTCTTGGTTAGCTGAGTGTCGTTGCATTATTATTTCATCCACTGACTACAGATGTGGTTTTTGCATCTCACTCAACATGTAGATGAAAGCACCATCAATGCCAATAGAACAGGCCATCATATACTGGATAAATCAGTAAGAGATATAAGCACCTAGTACAGGTGTGACAAAACCAACTATTTGGGCAGTGCTGGCTCTACATAATAAGCATCATAAGCAGCTTCTGGGTTATTGTACCTTTATGTATTGTGTAGAACAAACTTGTAGTTGGACAACAAAATGTATTCAGTCTGGGGTCTGTCTATTAAAACAAGTTAAACTTAAGGTTTTCAGACTGAGTTTCACCTTCTCAAAAGCCCACGAACACAGACTCAGTTTTACGATGGCTAGTTATAAGTTTACATAATTTAGACAGCTTGTGGTGGTCATAGTTATCAGTGCCGGTATATCAACTAGCAAAATGGAGAGCTACCCAGAAAAAAATCTTGCTCAGGGCCCCAAAGGCTGTTTTTGGGATACATTGGTGTGATCAGCACCAGCAAAACTCTCCAGGATGCACACGTCAAAGACCACCACAAAGAGAAAAAATATGCCAGCATGACCTCAGTCAACCACAGCATGTAAACCTCTGGTATGCACTTTTCACAAAAACCCACTGAGCTCTGGGACAAAGTTGTATAGACAGATGAGATGAAGATTAACCAGTATCAGAGTGATTTAATGAGGGAAAATCCTGGAGAATGAAAAGAATTGCTCAAAGATAGCACATATGGCTGCCAGTAAAACCAGCTCAGCTATCTCTGAGGGAAGCTGCAGGATGAATTTTAAAGTGTTCAGAATCCAAATTACTACTGAGATCCAACAAGGTTTGATGAATGGACTGTTATTTTGCAGCAGGACGATGACAAAACATGCAGCTGAAGCAACCGTGGACATTCTCAGGGCTTTTTTTTGGACATGAGAAGTTAGGAACTCAATCAAAACCCCATTGTGCAATTGTTCCCTGAAGGCGAGACTGCAGGCAAGGAGCACTTGAAACAAGCAGGACATAAAAATGGCTGCAGTGCAAAGACGATGCACAACCCCTAGCAGTGCTCAAGGGTCAACTTCAGTTATTCAAATGCAGTCTGCAGCACAATCATGCAGTCTGTTTAAATTGACATTATTTAAACAAAAGCTTATGATTTCTTCATGATTCGCCCAATACAAACATAAATAGCTTCAAATTAAAGCTGATGTTCTTCACTTTAACCTCAGTGCTTCAGTTCACATCCAGCGGCTTGCAGTGCAGAGCTAAAACAAACATTTTTCACTGTCCAATTACTTATGGAGTGGCTGTATTTAGCTGTAATATCCAACTGGAAATCCCCAGTGTTGGCAGTTCTCATCAATCAAACAGACGACAGCTTCACCTGCTTATAATTAAAACTTAATGGCAAGAGCCACAGCACCATACTTTGGAGAAATTGTGCTATCCTCAGATCTACTCTGATGCCCTTACTCAGGCATCCAAGTTCCCTTATTAAGTCTTTATATCAGTGGTTGAATCCCTGTGGGTTGAGCATTAATAACTCACGATATTAAAAAGTGCAGCTGGATTCAGTAGCGCGGGGGCACATGGCCATATGTGCATATTTGCCTTGTTAAGGAGAAGAAGTGTCATTACAGAGCTGTAATGTGATTCAGTGGCAACTCTCAGAGGTTTGCAATTATATCCTGCACCTCTGGCCGGCTCTGCTCTTTCCCCTTTCAACTGAGGGAAAGCTATTGAGGCTAAAGAAAGTGAGCTGGAAGGATGGAAGAGCACTGTGTAATTCATCCGGGACGGAGTGTCAGCCTCTTTTGTTAAGCACTTTCTGGAAGATTGAGGACAAAACTCGACTAAAATATTTAGCAGACTTTTTACTGATTCAACCAGCAGCCTCAACGTATGATGAAGAGGACAGATATACACAATTAATAATTACAAAGAACACAGAACAGAGTGGTGGGCAGGAGATAAATGGGGGCAAGCGAGGGGGGGGGGCATGCAGAGGGAGGAACAGAAAGGAAGGAAACAGACAGAGAGAATCTCTGGGGAGAATGAGGTGGCATGGTGTACTGGGATATTGTGCTGGAGCTGGTTTGTTGTTTTAAAAAACTGAATTGAACTGAGAGAAGAGAAGGTGAGAAATACAGGGAACAACTGGGGAGAGAGGGGGAGAGAGAGAAAGAGAGAAAAGGGAAAAAAGAAATGCAGAGAAAGGGGTCGGGGCGGAAAGAAAGATGGGAATTAGAAACAGGGATAGAGGGAGAGAGGACATGAATGAAAGAATGCACAAATGAGTGAATGAGTGAACGAATGAAAGAATGAACAGAGGACTCCCTACAGCATGAGGAAGTGGGCCAGCACATCTGAGAGGCTGATTCCTCTGTGCCGGCATCAAAGGGATTAACTTACATGTCAAAACGCAGATTCTGCTTCTCCTCAAAGAAATAGTCCAGAATGTACTTCCTCACAAAGTCTGGGTTCAGTGTGTTGTCAATCACTTCTGTCCTGCCAAACTAAGAGAGAGAGAGAGAAAGAGAGAGAGTGAGAAAAAAGAGGGAGAGAGAACAGCAGCATAGCACTGATAAAATCTCAGTCTCAGGGAAAGCTGACAGATTCATATCTCTTTACTCTTTTTTTCACTGTGGCTCTGTAGTCACAGCTGCAGACCCGTAGCCGTATGGAACAAAGACAGTGGGATGTTGGCATGCTTTTCCAGGGCTCTGCGCTTCTCTGCCACCGAGAATTGAGTGAGTAATCACCTCTCAGGAAAGTGCAGTCTGAGTGAATGTTTTTGTGTGATAACACCGGCCGCTAATGAGATGCACGCACGGAATGAATATTCCCAAACCGTCATGAAGGGTGCACATGGCATTCCTGGCTTGGCTCCTCGCTTGTACATGTTAAGTCTGCCATGAAAGTTTCCCAAGACAAAGGCCAACGACATCACCTTTCAGGCTATTCAATCACCTGGTCCTGTATGACTTTGCAGCAAAGAGTGTACCAGCTTGGATTACGGAGTCGTGGCAAATAACTGTGCCTGTGCTCTCCCCCTCAAAGTCACACAAATGCAGTAGCCTGGAAGAATCAGAGACCAGCCTTCATTTATGTCATTTTCAGTCAAAATGGAAAAACCTGTTGAAGTTATTTTCTTCAGGAGATATTTCTGATGAGATCAGATAGAAGATAATCCACTTGCACAAACAAGGTGAAAGTCAAAGGGAAAAAAACACACGGAATCAAGCTCCACTCTTCAGATCTTAAAAAATCCTGTCACAGTCACTGTGAGAAGACAACTCAACACTGAATCTGAAGAGATGTGTAGCTGTCAAGAAGTGGTTACTGGGAAAATGACACAGTTGCAAATCAAACAAAACGCTGCTGGTGTTCTCAGAACAATGAGCTGACCATCCAGAGAGACCTCAACATCACCGAATGCGTTTGGGATTATGAGAAGCAGAAAATGCAACCAATTTCTAAGACTGAACTTTGGAGATGTGGAAAAATATCCCTGCAGATTTCTTAGAAAAACTGAAACCAAGTTTCCTTAAAAGAGTGGAAGCTGTAATTAACAGTGGTTAACAGTAACGAAGTAAATGTAATTTTTTACTGTACTTTAGTAGTTTTTTCATGTATCTCTACTTTACAGACGTTTCTCCGTTCTGGGGACTTTCTCCTTTCACTCCACTACATTTCAGAGTCTAATATCCGACTTTTTCCTCCTACATTCTGAGAAATCTGTCGTTCCTTTTGGTTTCTGTGTGTATAAAAACGTAACATGTCAAAACGAAAGAAGCGCAAAGCCAGAGCACCAATCAGGGCCCAGCGGTCACTTTGTTTAGAGCTGGTTTTGACCTGTTGGTCATACCGACCCAGTGCAGCACGCGGTTCAACGTCAGCACAGCAGCGTAAAACTTTGGGAGAGTCTGTTCAACATAAATGATGAACTAACCTAACTTTGTGTAAATAGAGCTCAATATAGAAATATGTCCACATATGCAGTCGAGACTGACGCGGCTTTTTTCTGAATTTCTACAAACACCATTTCATTTTATAGTAAATGAGTTTGGGCTGGTTTATGTTTATGAACAGACGCCTACAGATCAACATAGTAAAGGAGCTCATCTGTGATCCTGAGTTTAAAGCCAGTTTTTATTCAACTTAAACTTGGAACTAAGTTGTAAATAAATCTGAAACTGAAACTTTGCTTGTGTGTAAAAAGTGATTTCAGAGCCACTCGGTTCTCCCTGATGGAAACTGTTTACCTTCAGTGTTTTGTGCTTCTGATCATTTTAATAGACGTCAGCGTCACTAATTAATGACGTTCTATTAAAAGACTGGTTTACCAAGAGAGACGCTGGAGGACTTTCACCTGAAATGAGTTCATGAAGCCAGTCTGGTTATAAAAATGATAACAGGACATCAGAGCCAGAATTCCTCTTTTAGTACTTTTACTTTATACTTAAGTACATTTGAAGGGAAATACTTTAGTACTTTTACTCAAGTGGAGGTCTGAAGGGAGGAACTTCTATTAGTACTGGAGTAGATCTACTTTAACTGAAGTACATGGTTTGTGTACTTCGTCCAGCTCTGGTAATAAAGGCAAAGTGCGGACACACTAAATACTAAGTATAAAAGTTATACTTGTTCGGTGTAATTTTCTGTTAACTATGTCTTTTCTGTGGTAGTTTTGACTAAAAATGATATAAATGAAGGTGGTATCTGACTTTTGTACAATACTGCAATTTTTACCAGTTCTTTAATGATCACAGTACAAATCACAAATATTTTATAAGTTGTAGATTATCATGATGATGAAATATATAGACTTTGCTTCACCTCTCAGTTCAGTAGACAGGGAGGCACTAAATACACCATGATGCACTGCGTGAACAGTCCAAGCTGAGCAAAACAGCAAAATAGTGATTCCACTGTCTAACAAGTGTATATATATATATATATAGATGTCCAAGAAATGCAGTCTTTAGCAGTAATTGCGGATTTTTATGTTATGGACTCTTATTGTAGAGGGAAGGGCTAGCAATGTGTGGCAGGGGTGGTTAGAGAAAAACTCTGCTTGTGTACGGCATGGCCATCAACAGCTGGAAAATACAGCACAACCTGTGAGAAAGCAGAGTTTCTTTTAACAGTGGAGAGCGCTACAAGTGTTTAAAAGTAAAAAGCTTGTTTTTCTGCTGAAGAGCAGAAGGTCTAACAGAATGTCACACCAAAAACATCCCTGCTCTGCAGACCTAAACCCCTTAAAACCCCAGGCTTATTACATACAAAGGCTTATTATTTAGTAACTACAGGCATTTTAATGCAAACTGGCTGTGCTATTCTTAGGTTGTAGAAATGCATAATAAAACTTGCCATTTAAGGGGATGAAGATAGCTCAGTGTTTTTTTTCCAGAAAAGAGTGGCTTGTCACAGCTCGAGGCTGTAAGCTGTGTGATCTTTGGCTGTATGATGAGGCAAGAGGAGAATGATGTTCCTCCAGATGAGCTGAGATGCCTGTCCTCTTTAAGGATGCACTGTTCTCCCCTCAGAACTGCTGCTCAACCAAGAGACAGCAGTTTGTTCCCTTGGCTAATTGTGTTTAGCATGAATAATTCAATCTAAAGAGGCAACTTTTCAGATGTGTATAAATAAAATATCCTTCACAGGAGTCAGCAGGCTGTGACAGTGTGAACGGTCAGGAAAAGAGCTACACTAGTGGTGAGGAGAATAAAGTAGACCATTTTCTCTGTTAGACATCAATAAAGGACTTTTCAAATACTTCATATTTCACACATCAGAGCTGCATCTACTCAGTAGTGCAGCAGCTTTATGTTCAATTTACTCACATTATAGGACATTTGATGCCTGTCTCATCTGAGCTTTGAATACATTGAAAAATGCAGATGCAAAGATACTTTGCCATAACCGCTGACTGCTGAATTACCGCTGACTGCCTAATTAGGGGAGGGCAGGGTTTGTTGGCATGTGCCATACATATCAGACACACCACACATAAGAACAGGAGTCAGCAAGCCAAATGTTAAGCAGAGCAATCAAACCACCTTGTGAGCCACAACATCTTCTGTCCATTTTACCATCTTGGTTGTAAATATGTCTCAGTATGTGCTGATGTGCTATTACAGAATAAACTCTAAAAACAAAACATCTCAGGTAGGAAGCTTTTCCTCAAAAGTAGAACAGTTTTTGTGAAATTTCTCTGCACATTGGTTTTTTCGCGAAGCTGTAGTGAGCGTCTCATTCACATTTTCCTGTTTCACCTTAAGAATGTAACTGCTACACCACTGCAAGTGAAACGGGAAAATCTGAACGAGAAGCTGGAGAATGACCAGCTGACTGCAGCTCCGCAGCTTTTTAGTGTTCAACAGTTCCTCATTGCATTGTAAACAATGTTCACCTTAAATCTCTTTCTTTGCCGTTTCATTAGCTACTTGCTAGGTTGCAGTTGTCTGCATTGCTATGGTGACCAGCAGTCTGCACTCCAACCTTCAGGGTTAAAGGGTGAATTAGCATTTATGCATTAACTCCATTAAGACCATTCAATTTTAAACTGTGTTAGAATGATTAGCAGAGCTTTATTTTCTATTTATTTATTTATTTTTATATTTTATTTTTACCTAAAAATCTAATTCTGCTGTGGAGCTGCAACAGAGCTGCATATTACAGACCTACATTAGGATAATCCAACAAGCAACAAATAAAAGATGCACATCTTAAAAAAAATTAAAAAACGTTCAATCTCAGAAGATATTTCTTGGAAGCAGAGTAGTTATGACTAAATTCATGTTATGCACCTGCGCCAACCAGTCCCAACATGGGGCTGGTCAGCACATATGGGGATGGTTGCTACAATGTTAAAGAGCTATAGGTTCAAATAATAAAGCAACAAACAGACAAATGTAAACTTGAAGGCAATAAATAAGGTTTTTTTTAAAAAAACCAATTAAACCCATTAACAATGAAATCAATAACCAATTAACATTTACTGATGTTTCATTGGTTCCATTGAAGTTTGTGAGACCACTTCATGTCAGAGAGAGGAATCCACACTCAAAAGACCCAGAGAGGAGAGAATGGCACATAGCCAGGACCAACTAAACGCTCCCAGATTCAGATCTGTGAGAGCAGCGTTCTCCTTATCACTGTCAACATACGAGACTGCCTCAACCGAGCACTGCAGCTATCTAAGAGAGGAGACCACCATCCACCTACATCAGCTTCATTCATCAAACCACCCCTTTCAGAATGTGTGTCTCACTCAGCGCACGACACCAATAAATCACTGTTCTTCTCATCTCGGTGTCATTGTGCTTCCTAATTTCCAAAGCTAATCTCTGGATACACAGCAGTCATTATCGGCCCCAGATCTCATTTATCTTTAAATTAATATAGATGTCTTTGTTTATGTAACCTTGGTACTAGAATGGATGTCTTCATATCTAATCTCTGTCATCTCAACCCAGATATAGCCTACAGGCTCCTGACAGTTTCACCAAGCAGACTGCAAGCAAGTTTGTTGGTTCTGGTATGAATCTGCTGATGTTTTGAAGTCAGAGAAAAGGGTCTGGGTTCTGGAGTAGCTCGTGTAAGTTGTTAGTGCAATGGTAAGAAGTTGAGCTTGATTCATAACTACTGCTTTGTATTTTTTACCACATATTAACGTTTTAAGATCAAAGTAATCAGAGAACACACTTCTGCGAACACACTCACTTTTTAATGCATGCTTATTGTTTATTTGATGAATTTAACATAATGGGAAAAAATAAAACTGTGCAAACGTTCTGGCTGATTTTATATTTAAAGTTTTATTCTTTCCATTATGTTAAACAAATAAATAGAAAGTGCGCATACAATTTGCAAAAAATTCCATTTTAACTTTGTTCCTTGTAGAGGACGTGTTAACTTTTTCACTTAGAAAATCAACAAAATATGTCATTTGATTGGAGGTGTGCAATAGTTTTGCAATCAACTGTAAATGTATAAAAGTAATTTTGTTCCTGTAATTTCTGTTTTTATTATTAAAGCCTGGTTTTCTTTATTTACGGTCAGGGACAACTGATATAAATGTGCTATTAAGGCTCATTAAGAAAAAAGAAAATGTGAATTGGCAGTGAAGACAGGACTGAATCACATCTAGCCCAAGCTGCAGATACCCACAGCCAACGTGTGATTCCACGTGAAGTGTGCCGTGCTGTACTACATGTAGTAAAATTCCCCAGATAGCTTTATCCATCCTTAGCCCACAAACTCCTGCTAGTGCTTGTTGGGACAGTTTGGTGCTGAAATCTGACTGGCAGAGACTAAATCAAAGCCACTGTAAAACATTGCTTATAAACACATCATGGACTTGTATACAAGTCAGCTACAGCTAAACTGTGGGCATGTCATTACATGGTGATGTTTTAAGCAAAAACATTTTAATTTGCTTTATAATAAGCCTGTATTATATACGTACACACACACACACAAAATCGCCTGTAATAGACATTCAGTCTTGTCATTTTCTGTTTATGTTGTAATTGATAAAAAAAAATTTCTGTGACTGTAATGTGATCTGTTCTGTCAGTGTGCTACAGTGACAGCCAATGGTACATATAATATATAGGCTAAAAGTATTGGGACACACCTCCTAATTATTGAATTCAGGTGTTTTAGCCACGACCATTGCTAACAGTGGGACAAAATTAAGCACATCAAAATGCTTAATGATAAATTAAGTTTAAATGATAAACTGGAATGGAGATTGTGAGCCAGGCCCTTTATTCAGCATCAGTGTCTGACTTCACAAATGTTCTTCTGGAGGAACGGACAAAAATTCCCACAGACACAATTCAGAATTTTGTAGAAAGCCTCCCAGAAGAGTGGAAGCTGTTATAGCTGCTCAGGCGGGACTGACTCCATATTAATACCTATGGATTTAGAATGGGTTGCCATAAAAGCTCCCGTAGCTGTAATGTGTGGGTGTCCCAATTCTTTTGTCCATAAAGTGTAGCTGTTGTTTTTTAGCCACCGCACCCATATTTTATTATATTAAGTGACACGCTATCACAGACAGAGCCTGGCTGACCTCAATGTTTAGTCTTGACGCAGTGCCCCACAAAACTGAGGCTGGGCTTCTCCTTTGAAAGATATTTCCATGCAAATGTGTAATTTTATATTTTGTCATGGCACAAAAAAGCACAGTGCTGCCACTCACGTCTTCCTCCATGAGAGAAGCACATAACCAGTCAATTCTCCTGCTCTACTCCATAGCGATATTAAGCTACTTCCTGATATCTCTGCAGAACACATGACAGCTGGAACCACCGCTAGAGCTCAACCTGATTGTAGATACCCATCACAGTACAGGAAGACAGAGACTGGGTGGGCACCTCCAGTGTGGTGGATGTGTTAAAGCCTAGCAGAGAGAGGGAGTTAAGATAAAGAGGTTGAGTTTGAAGTTTTGACATTTGGAAGACAACTCAGACTTAATAAAAAAAAACGTGCGTAAAAAGTTAGACCTTATGCCATCTGCTGTTAATATAAACGGCATCAAGCATAAAATTGAAAGATCATAAACTGTAGAGAAAAGCATCGCCCTGAGATTTGCAGAGCCCTCAAGCTGAGAATTTATGTGGAAATATAGCTCTTCATAGAAAACATGGATACTGCATTCTAGTTGTATCCCTGTGCATGAAGTCAGTCTCCAGTACAGACAATCCATATATGGAAACTGATCTGCAACCACATGTTTACAACCCACTTTCTTGTGATGTCACAAATTCAGCTTACAGCAGTTTAGCTCTGCCCATTCAGTGAGGGTTCTCCCCGTGTCTGTGTGGGGTTCCTCCGGGTTCTCTGGTTTCCTCCCACAGTCCAAAGACATGCAGTCAGGCCAATTGGACGTGCTAAATTACCCCTGGGTGTGAGTGACTGTCTGTGTCTGTCTGTCTGCCCTGCGATGGACTGGCGACCTGTCCCTGGTGTATCCTGCCTTCCGCCCGAAGACTGCTGGGATAGGCTCCAGCACCCCCCTTCCCCTGACGGAGAAGCGGCTTAGAAAATGGATGGATGGATGGATTCAGTGAGGGTATAAGGTGTGTGTTTTGAATAACAGCAGCCAAGTCAGAACATACATCAGTCTTAGAAAGGCACAGCGAACAGTAACAAAAACAGAACGTCCTATTTTAAAGAATAAGGGGAACGTACAGTTGCAGCATTTATTTATATCAGTGTGTACACATAAAAAGTACATCTACTTTAGTAGGATTGCTGTGTGCAAATCTATGAATATTATCATTATTTTCAGTTTTATAGCCATTAACATCATTGATGTTACTGAAAATGATTTTGATCATTTAGACGCACTGTACTACACTCCAAAAATGAAAGTGATGTACTACTGATGAATAACAAAACTGTCAGTGATGAAGTGATGAATAAGTGCCACTATGTTTACCTTCGTATGAGTGTTGAGTATGTTTTAAGTTTCCTAATTTAGTTAAACTTATGAATTTCAAATTGGGGTTTACAGTGTACACAAACATCACAGAAGGAAAATGAAGTACAAGTAACCCTATAATATGACCGATTTCACTGCTTGTTAATGTAATGAGATTCATTTTGGACCATTTCTATTGGTCCAATCATCATGAAAAGTTCCCACAATCTAAAAGGCACCTGATATTTTTAAAAGGCATAAAAATGATTTTCTAAAGAAAAGAAAAATGAAATGCAAGGCATTTGAAATAACTGGCAAGTTAACAACATGAAATTTCTCAAGCATTTGGAAAACGTGGAAATCGATTTTCCTGTTTGAGCTGTGCAGAAAACATACATTATCTCAGGCAAGAGGAAACAAACATCTCTGCTTTTCAAAAGCCTACAAGACCACTGCTGGTCTTGAAGGAGAAACTATTTATAATCTTAAACATTCATGCAGTGGTTTTCCCAGGGCCTGACAATATGAAATAACAGGGGAGGAAATAACAGAGGAATGATTCACGCTCTACCTCCTCAGCATTTCTTTTGTAGTGGTGGAAAAAACCACAAGAAGAGGAGAGAACAGAGGGTGAGGACGCTGGGAGAACATCCGGTCTGTCAGGCAGTCTGTGGTCTACACAGCTTTAATCATTAGTGTCGGAGTAGCAGAGGACATTGTAGGAATGGAGGATGAAGATGGAGGACCGCCTCTGAGCTGGAGAAGTGTTAATTAAGAAGCCTCAATGCCACAGAGAGAACATAGTCAATGTCTTCCTCTGCATGGTCAAACCTCCCCTCAGCCTGAGAGGGAAGGCCCAGCTTTATCATGGTCACGCCACTTGAACGCTTCTGCTGTCTGACCGACGCTATATCATAAAACACCCTCTTTCATGGTGAAGGTGGCAAGCGAGAGTCTACACGACTGCTCTGAGAAAGTGATTTGCTTTACTTGCTTGTATTGTGTTCACTGACCTCTTTGAGAAAAATGTTACGCTAACAAGCCTGAAGGGCACAGAAGAAGAGAGCGCTGAACAATGCTGTCATCTGCTTTTGTGCCATTTAATTAAGCCTTAAACTAGAAGTCTTGAATCCTTGAATCCAGTTTCCAGTCCTGTATTCCTTAATCACTAGTTGGTCACTGAACCGCTGAACTGATTGGCCGCCCAGTGTCACACCTATACCTAGCAGGGATTACAAAATCCAGGACTGGAAATTGGATTTGAGATCTGGAGTTAGAGACCACTGTGAGCCACTGATGGATCTAGACTTCTTCACCCTCATTTACATATTTATGTATTAATTTCACAGTAGCTAATAAATATGAAATGATACTACTTTTTCTTCTCCATTACCAAATTGAAACCTTGAGTATCATCAGATGCTGATATTCTGTCTTTAAACTGTAAAGTAAGCTATTTTTCATTGATGCACTTCACTTAAAGTTGCACTATGTAGGATGTTTTGTTATAATTGAGAAAAGTAGCAATAATGAGTCAGAAAAAAGTGCTAAGAGACGGTGTGTGTGTGTGTGTGTGTGTGTGTGTGTGTGTGTGTGTGTGTGTGTGCGCGCTGCTGAGTCAGCTTGTAATGTCTGAAATGTCAAAGTCAGAGCTGTTGGGTCCGATTCTGGAGGTGTTTTGGACACAGACTCAACAAGAAGGCTCGATGTTTAGGCATCAAAAACAAAATCAACATTATACTGATGAAGATATGATGACAGTAGGAGATAATTTGCCTATATCTTTAGAAGACACATCCTTCTCCAAGGTTTGAATGAGTTCTCTTTGAATATTCAATGTGCTTGCAGTAATCAGACTCACTCTCTCGGGAAACGGCTCTGAAGCACAACCCATCTTCTTTGTGTGGAGGCTGCTATTATGCATTTCCACCAGAGCGGTCTCCAAATCCCCAACACTTACAAAGTGTAGATTTAAGACAGCTGTCTAAAAAGCCCCGTGCACAAACTGCTTTAACAGCCATTCTACTAACAGAAACATCACGTACAAGTAAATTTACTCATGTAGACTATACACAATAAAGTAAGTTTAATTCCAGTATAATACTTAGTTATCTATTTGTTCTTCCTATGTAAGCTACTTGTAGTCTAGCTTGTTCTTTCATGGTCTGGCCATGGGCTGATAACTGATATTATTAACAGTGTATTAAGTAATATTAAAAGCTAGCCAAATGATAATTATATGGTAACTATATTACCGTCAAGGAAAATATGAACTATGGGGGAAGGCTCTGCAATGCTCACATGTGACGTAAGTGAATATGAACCACAGTGTTATCATTTATCGCGATAAATCCGCAGATGACTAAATTCACATTATTGTCCAAACCTGCTTTTTACTTCACACTATGTTTGGTTACAAGCAATTCTGTAATACAATGTCCAGCACTTTCTTCTGGAACTGGCCTGATAGGAATACTGGATCTCCAGCAGTGACTAAATCATTTACAGTAGTTAAACTACAGTATTCACTGCATAAGAATTTTTAAAATTAATAACTGGATAAAAAGGTCAGAGTGTATAGGGTTAAGAAGGCTGCCATGTCCAGTTTAGAACAACACCATATGACCTTCGCTGCAGAGGACTCTTACCCTGTTTAGATCATGCTCAAGGTCTCTTTTTTGCTTAGCCATTGACTAGAATGGCTGCCAGAGGAAGCAGGTCTTTAAGCTGACTTGCCACATCTGATAGGGATTTATCTAACCGACAACTTCAGTGTGAAAAATCAGCACCGTTGAGGCCAAAGCCCATTATAAATGCATTAGCTGATGGACAGCAATTGACTTTAATGCTAAGCGCTATGAGAATGTATACAATCACCTTAACGCCAATTGCTTGGGAGCAGGGCCACATGAGGGCCGCTGCATGAATATTCAGCAGCAGAATCAATGGGAAATGATGAGCACCTGAAGGCTAGGGCTGAGAGAGTGGCAGTAAACAGGGACCGAGAGGACTCACAGCGCTGATTAGCATGAAGGAAACGTCGGCACAGCTGATTCTGGACTTTCTTTTACACAATTACTCACCTCTCGCCACTGCTTTGACTCCACTCCCTGAGTGTACAGGATACACACTGCAAGAGAGAGAGAGAGAGAGAGAGAGAGAGAGAGAGAGGGAGAGAGAGAGAGAGACAGAGAGAGAGAGAGAGAGAGCAAGTGAGAGAGAGAGAGAGAGAGTGAGGGAGAGAGAGAGAGAGAGACAGAGAGAGAGAGAGAGAGAGAGAGAGAGAGAGAGAGAGACAGAGAGAGAGAGAGAGAGAGAGCGAGAGAGACAGAGAGAGAGAGAGAGAGAGACAGAGAGAGAGAGAGAGAGAGAGAGAGAGAGAGAGAGACAGAGAGAGAGAGAGAGACAGAGAGAGAGAGAGAGAGAGAGAGAGAGAGAGAGAGAGACAGAGAGAGAGAGAGAGAGAGCGAGAGAGACAGAGAGAGAGAGAGACAGAGAGAGAGAGAGAGAGAGAGCGAGAGAGACAGAGAGAGAGAGAGACAGAGACAGAGAGAGAGAGAGAGAGAGAGAGAGAGAGAGAGAGAGAGAGAGAGAGAGCGAGAGAGACAGAGAGAGAGAGAGACAGAGAGAGAGAGAGAGAGAGAGACAGAGAGAGAGAGAGAGAGAGAGAGCGAGAGAGAGAGAGAGAGAGAGAGAGAGAGAGTGAGAGCGAGAGAGAGAGAGAGAGAGAGAGTGAGAGCGAGAGAGAGAGAGACACAGAGAGAGAGAGAGAGGTAGAGAGAGAGAGAGAGAGAGAGAGAGAGAGAGAGAGAGACACAGAGAGAGAGAGAGAGAGAGAGAGAGAGAGAGAGAGACAGAGAGAGAGAGAGAGAGAGGGAGAGAGGGAGAGAGACAGAGAGAGAGACAGAGAGAGAGAGAGAGAGAGAGAGAGACACAGAGAGAGAGAGAGAGAGAGAGAGAGAGAGAGAGAGAGAGACACAGAGAGAGAGAGAGGGAGAGAGAGAGAGAGAGAGAGAGAGAGACACAGAGAGAGAGAGAGAGAGAGAGAGAGAGAGAGAGAGAGAGAGAGAGAGAGATCAATACTAGACTGCACTGTGTTCACACTTCAATTCCTGCCTCTCATAACTACATGTAGATTAGTTTCATACAGGTTACTGAATACTTTGCAGTAATTTGTATAAACAATAGAATAGTACTTTACATACTATATATAGTAAATAGTAAAACATATAAATGCAAATGTTTAAGGTCTCCCACTTTTTTATTGCTTAGTTCCTTAGTCATTCTTATGAAACTGCCTCAAACCATATTTAAGCATTAGAATCATGCATATTAAATAATGTTCATATAATAGTAGATGAACTGGAGTGCTACATAATACAGAAAAGTTAAATGGGGTTGTTATATATACAGTGGGGCTCAAAAGTCTGAGACCACAGTGAAAACCTTTTCTTACATTTAAACTAGCAAGTAAACAAAAAAAGGTCAAATGATGAAGGAATGTTCAAGATTCTGCACTATTTCTAAGTCAATTCTAAACAAGCAAATTTGTAATACTGGCCATGTTAAGAACTTTATATAGAAAGGCCAGATTTTGTTAGTCTTATTGCTTCCAGTGAAACACGTGTTCAGACGACTCTCAGGTGGATCTAATCTACTGATCAGGCAGGCAGTGTCAGCCAGAGTGCACGCTGTTATTAAAGCAAGAGGGGACGCACCAAATGATGAAAAATTCTGAAATTCATGTAAATATTCAAAGATTCTATGTTCACTCAAATTCTTCCGTTAATAAGAGAATTTGTAAAGAAAATCTTTCTATTAAATTTCCATTATCACAATCTGCCCACATATAGTGGGATGCAAAGCTTTTAGGTGCACCTTACATTTGTAAGTGAAAATGTGTCACGACATCCACTACAGAGAACACAGTTCTGCACGTTTTAATGCACAATTGCTGTTTATTTACTGAGTTTAACTTTCAAAAAATATTAAATGTAAAATGTGGGTTGTGCAAAACTTTCCCACATTTGAACTTTTATGTTTTTTTCCAATATATCCAACTGGAATTCTGCACTAAAATTGCTGAAATATACCATATTTAAGTGTGTAGAGGATTTGTTAAATTATTTTCACAAAAGTTAACGAAACGCTTATTCTGTCCAGGGTGTTCAGACTTTTTCATACAACTATACCTGTTTACCAATATTTAGCATGTTTTGCATTTTTCTTGTATTACTGTCCACTGTCAAATTGTTTTCATTTAATGCTTTGATGTTCTCCTTGTAAGCCGGAAGGATGTGAACAAAAACAAAAAAAATTGTGAGACAAGTTTTTACTTCTGTTGCTATTCTGTGTTGTAGAGATGTTCAATAGTGATCTGAGCCTCATCTCAAGCATTTCAGTGGATGAATGTCCTTCAAATATTGTACATATCTTTGCAGTCATATCAAAACCATGTAACTTTTTTTGTATGTCTTTCAAGCACAGCATTTGTTCACACCTCCATAGTTCAGTCTTAGAAGTTGGTTATATTTTCTACGTTTTACGATCCAAGTAACCCCAAACACAGTTGGTGATTTTGAGGTCTGGACTCTGGGGTGGTCAGTCCATTGTTCTGAGAGCTGCAGCAGCTTCTTTGTTTGATTTGCAATTTTTTTTCTTTTGTGTTGATTCCCTTTTCTGAGTAAGAGCTTCTTGACAGCTACACCTCTGTTCAGACTCATAGAGTCGAGCTTCTCATAGTGGAAGGATGGACAGAAACACCTGTGGATGTTCACAGATCTGAAGCGTGGAGCTTGACTTTCTCCTCTCCTCAAAGATGAAAGCTAAAGTGCTGTTTATCTGATGGTGAGTGTCTGATTGCCTACCAGGTCTTTACACTCTTGTTCTTGTTCCTTTGACTTCCTCTTTCCTTCTACAAGTGAAATATCTGATGTCTAGTCTCCTCAGAATTATCTCCTAAAAGTGAATGACTTCAAAGTTTAATGAATAGAAAATGTTAATGGAAGTATATTATTAGCAAATCTGAAACTGTGTCAGCATATCAAGGATCAAACTCCTTGTCTTCTTGATCAAACACTGAAACACTGCGTGTGATTCATTTGAACACTCGGATAATTCGTGTACAAGCGTCTACGCCTTGCTAGATATCATAATCTTGGATTATCTGCACATCTGATAAAGTCAACTGAAGCAAGGTTCAGAAATTGCGCATCTGCAGATCGTGCATTTCAGAACCAGCCCCCGTGACTCATCTTTCAGTGCCCTCAATCTGAGAGAGACCACAGACAAGCCAGTAGCTTCTGATAAAGTGCAAAGAGGCTGAGCCACAGTGAGCAGCGGAGCCCCCACAGCTGCTATTAGTATTCAAAGAGCCAGGCTTGGGCTCGGCATACATTATGGCATTCTGTTGACGTTGAAGAAACACAGTCAAATTACTATGCAAATGTAATGCACGTGTTGAGGTAACACTCCGAAACAGCCGAGTAGACAGAATAGCTATTAAGTGCAGTGGAAGAGTGCAGCAAAGTTAGAGGAGTGCTTGGAAAAGGCAAAGCCAAAAACAGGGTCTGTACTGAACCCCGAGGTCACCATCAAACATGTTATTAAGAACCACATAGAGAGCCTTATAACATAGTCTGAGCTTCCAAACGATGCTTTTTACTCATTTATAATCAGGCTGCTGCTGCAGAATGGTCTTCTCAGGTGAACTTAAATGTACATTAATTTACCAAAATTTTATTCCAAGTTAATTTGGACTGTTTCTATAGTACATTCATTACTGTGTCTTGTGTTTTCAAATTATGTTAAATAAATATACACTGTGCCAAACAATGGCATTAAACTGCCATTAGGTACAAGTTCATTTTCCAGGAGATATTTATAAGGAGGTGGTGTGGTGGGTGGCGCTGTCGCCTCACAGCGAGGAGGGCCTGGGTTCGATTCCCGGGCCGGGTGACCGGGGTCCTCTCTGTGTGGAGTTTGCATGTTCTCCCCGTGTGTCTGAGTGGGTTCCTCTCACAGTCCGGGTGATTGGACATGCTGAATTGCCCCTGGGTGTGAGTGACTTTCTGTGTCTGTCTGTCTGCCCTGCGATGGACTGGCGACCTGTCCAGGGTGTATCCTGCCTTCCACCCAATGACTGCTGGGATAGACTCCAGCACCCCCCCGCGACCCTGACGGAGAAGCGGCTTGGAAAGTGATGGATATTTATAAGGAGAAAATACAACCAACTTCTAAGGCTTAACTTTGGAGGCGTGGAAAACTATTCCCGCAGATTCCTTTAAAAACCAAAAGCGAGTAGTAAAAGAATAGAAGCTGTAAAAAAGGCAAGAGTGGACACACTGAATCCTGAAAATAACTGATTTTATATTTAGCTGTGGAGGCTTTGTGTGTTTTTCTGTTAAACATATACTTCCTGGGTTTTTTTTTTCCTGGCCCTTTAAAATCTGTGTTATTTCAGAGATTTGTTTCTAAACACTCGATACAAATGAGAAAATAACTGCTGAAATCGTGTGAAAAGACTGAACTATGTAGCTAAATTGTGGAGTCAGAACTGTTTTTCTTCATTTTTGTGTTCAGGATTTTTTTGGGTGGGCCTGAAATCATGGCTTGATGACACATTGGTACCAGACTTAGCATAACCCCGCCCCCAACATTATAACAGCGCGGTAGCAATAGTGGCTCCCCAGGCCTAACTGCACTAGGATAGCTCGTTGGTGAGTAATAACTGTTGCTATACTTGCATGAACGGGGAAAATATGAATACCATTCTGTTTCAGACTGAGAGGAACGGGGTTGAGCTCAGCGTCCTCTGGCTCTGGTGGCTCAAACATTATGGCTGTACAGTCCAGTAAAGCTGCTAGACGGAATGGATTCTGTGTGTTTGTTAGATGAAGCGCTGCTAGCGGCTTCATGTGAATCCAAGATTCCAAGTTTCAGCGCCTCCAGCAGACACGCCCCCAGCGTTTCAGAGTGGATAATGCTGCTATTTGTGTTCACGATTTTGAAATTTAATTTTACATAGTTGGCGATTGTTTAACCTTTTAAATCTGCATGGGTGGTTTCTGCGGTGTGACAAACTAAGTACACATTTATTACTGCTTTACACGGACTTATACTGTACAAATTAATTGGTATTTAATGTCTGTTTTGACTGGTAATTAAATGAAGGGTGGTCACTGAATTTTGCACAGTACTGTAAACAAAAAATGTAAAAATATTAGAGAGGTTTTGATATCACAGGGATAGTATGTTGAACTGCTTTGATCTGAGATTTATTCTAGGGATAAATGACTAAATTAGGTGCATTCTTCAGTATTTGAAAATACAGATAAATCTTTGATACTTACTTGGATCAGATTTGGAGAACGTGTCTCGATCCAACAGGTTTCTGGAAGAAAAAAAAAAGGTAAGTCAGTTTGTTACTTTGCTGATGTCCAGTCATCATTTGAAAACTGTGCAGCACTGATAGCTTTAATTATACAATCATCTCAGTACTAATTCAGGCATAGAAGATGATGCTCAGTAACTACCCAGAAACTGCTGAACAATAGCACTACACCTCTTGACATCACAGTCATTATAATGCTTTTTTCCTTTCAATGCCAATACTGAAAGCTTTAAAAACTCCTACGTTTTAATGTGAGCTTTCATTAAAACCAATTTAAGATGTCTCTGTACACTCAAATAGCTTAAGCACAAAGTTGAAGAAATATATAACTAATAACCTGAATTAACATCAACCTGAAATCAAAGCCTTTTTTCGCCTTGTCAGTTCACGTCTTTGGTCATATTATGATGTGATGAATCATTCTTATCATTCAAAAGACATCATTTTAGTTTTCCTGTAATCTTGATGAACTTGAATGACTTTTACCTGCCTCTGAAATGCCTTCTGAGTGTTTTTGTGATTTTTTTTTTTTTTTAAAGAAAAGCCAAACAATCCACCCTCCCACCCTCCTCCCACACCCACATGGGGCATTCCAACACAAACTAAGCTAACAAACACTTCAAGCTTGGGTTACACCAGTCATAAAGTAAACATTTTATATATAACATAAATGCATTAAGGAAGCAAAATGCACTGGTTGGTTATTCCAAATTGATTGCTTGGTTACTCCATCACTACAGGTCTTAAGGGTTTTACTGGTCAGTTTTACACAAAATGTAGACAACCAGACAAA
The DNA here is from genome assembly GCF_015220715.1 of Pygocentrus nattereri. NCBI lineage: Eukaryota > Metazoa > Chordata > Actinopteri > Characiformes > Serrasalmidae > Pygocentrus > Pygocentrus nattereri. Next base: position 26,603,843 of record NC_051238.1, on the reverse strand, counting down.
TACACCAGTTACACTCTGTGAGGGGCACAGGGCAGCCTCTTCATAGCCCCATACGATCTTGTAGTAAGATGGAGTGGAAAGGGTGGAGTCTATACTTCTGCACTGTATTATTATTATGGGGCAGTCGTGGGCTGGAGGTTAGGGATCCAGCCTCATGACCGGAAGGTCACCGGTTTGATCCCCAGAGCCGACAGAACATGACTGAGGTGTCCTTGAGCAAGACACCCAACCCCCAACTGCTCCCCGGGCGCTGCGGATAGGGCTGCCCACCGCTCCGGGCAAGTGTGCTCACTGCCCCCTAGTGTGTATGTGGTGTTTCACTTCACGGATGGGTTAAATGCGGAGGTGAAATTTCCCTGTCCTGGGACTAATAAGGGTCACTTAATCACTTAATTAAACTTAATTACAAAGATAAAGAAACACACACACATTTTCTAAGGTACTTTTTCTTATATGAATGTGTTGTCATCACATCGACCTACTTTAGTTCATTTTATGTAATATTGTGCTAGAAGCTACATTTATATATAAGCTACACAGCAGACAAGCTACAGCTGGCTTGGCCTTGTGCTAGGCTACATGTAGCTACGGTTGTTACCATGTTGCCGACTTTACTCAGCTTCCCATGACGCTGTGCTACAGTTCTGTGATATTTCAGGCCAGATTTTTGTTCTAAAACCCACTCAGATGAATTCTTTTCTTTTTTTTAATCAGATCAGATGAATTCTTTTCCTGCTCGATATCTGACCCAGCGTTGTCTCAGTGCTGATGCTGGGTATCAGATCAGTGCCATCTCTACAGCAGCAGAGCTCCATTTATGCTTACATCTCATTTCCAGCAGAACTATTCAAACCTCAAATTGGAACATTGTGCGTATGTTTATAAATGTATGTATGTAAATTGTAAATGTGTAGGTGTTTAGACGCATGCATGTAAAGTAAGTAGCATTTCTTTTCTATCTGTGTGGAGACTGCAGACAGTACTGCGGCTTCTCCTCTGCCTCTCACTCACACATGCTGCAGTGTGCAGTGACTCTAAAGTTAAGTGCTGCTTGAAGGCGGAAGAGCAAGCACATGAATAGCAACAGCAACTGTGCAGCACCGAAGCTGCTCACCCAAATTACTATACAGTCCAAAGTTCTGCATTGCTATTCTGAAAGCTTTGTCATGATTCATAGCAAATATCGAACCGGAGTGTCCAGATACTGTAACATATGGCCTATATAGTGTATCTGTACTGTACCTTATCCATATTGATCTTACCAACTTCAGCTGTAAGCACTTGCATCCATCAGAGACAAACATATTAATTCCCTTCACTGAGTGTAAGGTCAGAATGTACTGGACAGATTTGCTGATTACCCACAGTGCAAGAGGATTCTTTAACACGAGAATGCTTGTCAATGCCCAGTTTAAAAGTGTGACTCTTAGACTTTACATACTTTAAAAACTGTTTCTTTAGTAAAGAAAATGGTTCTATATAGAACCATGAACACTCAAAGAACCATTTGTGGGATTAAAGTGTTCTTTGCACTGTGAAAGTGTTGTAGGTGGTTCTGTATAGAACCTCTTTAAAAAGGGTTTTATAAAGCACCAAAAAATGTTCTTCTATTGTTACAGGCTAGGCATCGTAACAATAGCAGAACCCTTTTTTATACTGCATTCCAGATGTGTGTAAATCATCCCCACATCTGATTTAGATTCCATAGATGTGCAACACTTACATACTGCGGTCAGAAATGGACGCACCATGAGCTTAATTATGAAAGTGAATATGTTCAGGAATGGCTTGGGGCTCTAAGGGTTAATGTACTTGGTCATATTAAGCACAATTCTTATCTTTTCATTGAAAGACAAAATTCTTGTTTTCTTATAATCTTCCATTAAAATGCATTGCCTTTTGCCAGCCTCTAAAACATCAGATTTTTTATTACATCACCATGCACCAGTGGGCGTGGATAATTGTCTCAGCCAATAATATCACGCTTCACCTATTCCTCCCACCAGCCCTACTCATCATCGAGAGAAAACTCTCAGCTAGCTCCGCTCAGAAATACCTCACGGTAAAGAAGGAACATGAGTGCCACTGTGTGATTAAAAACACTACATTAAAAAAAAAAACGTTTAATTTAGTTCAATCTTTTCATTAATCAAATGAGCATAAAATAAGACTTTTTTAAATGTAATATTCCTGTTAAATTTTTCTTCCTTATTTTGTGTACTTATTTGTGTGATATCATGTTAAAAAATGGTTATAATTAATTTTTCTTGACCAATTTTAAACCTCTCTTTATCCCTTAGAATTAAACAGACTGCTTTTGTTTCTGTGCCTTTAACTTTGTTATAGATAAATGAGCTCTGTTCTCACTGGCCGTCCTGTATTGTGTCATTCAAAAAACACTCAGAGCGGAAACACTTCTTATAACTTTAGTGTGAAGGGGCGGGGCTAAACTGCAGTAGGCTGAATAGGGGATATGAGTAAGTCAGCTGGTTCTCATGACATTATATATATATAAAACATAAACAGCCTAAACTGACTTGATGTTTGCTCCATTGACTTGCATTAAAGAGCTAGCTCAGAGAGTATTGCCATTGTACATGTTTTGTTTTGATTTAGTTTATTAATTTTTCTTTAACTGTTACCATTACGCAAGTTCAAAGTTTATTTTCACTGTTAAATTATTTCAATTATTTCAATTATTACAGTTACAATTATTTCCAAAGTACACTGACAGATAAAGTCTGTGTTGCTTTGATAAACAGCATTTTAGTCACTTAAATCAAGTGACTTCACTGCAGTGGTTTAGTAGGTGTTGCGCCTCAGGCGGACTCGGATCTCGGACTCCATCTCCCAGACGGCATCAGTAGATCACAGCGCTCGCAGTCTCCTGATTATTGATCTGACGCACCTGTACAGGTTGACCTACTTTGGCACTGTTTAAGACGGGTCCGAAGTCGGGTCCGGTGCGAGGAATTGCGTCTCCACCATAAGAACGTACTGAGCGATTTCTAAATATCCTATGACTACATGTTATGACCCCTTTCTCTCGTTCCTACCGACTTCGTCTTTTGGTTTCACCCTTTTGTACTTTAGCTGGCGGTTTTTGGCTTTTTCGTGCTTTGACTTGGAACTGGTTTTGTGGATTTCGGATTCTGTCTATCCCTGGGATATTGATTAGCTTTATCCGCGTTCGTCTCTTCTCTGTCGAACGTTACAGTGGGACTAGTGCAAATGTGCTATTTCTCATCTGAGTGTCCATATTGTTATGCTTGGCCTCAGCTGCTGTCATGCTCCTCTCATTCCAACAGTTGGAAGCTGGTGTAGCAATCAGGGGCAGAAAATCAAGTGAATGAGTGCTATAGAAATTGTGGCATGCGCCCAACGATGACGGCCGCGGGAGACGGCAGGAAGGCGGGGCCGAACACCCAGCAGTGACGAACCTCAGCCACTAAACAGTGGCCATTGTAGCGTGCCTTTGGTTGTGTTCACTTTGTGTGTTAATTTGGATGAAATTAAAGTAAAGGCTGCTGCAGCTCTGAATCCTGCCTCCAGTCCTCCTTGAGCCCTGGGCAGCACATGCGGTGCTACAGAAATTAAACGCTACATGTCTGAAATATTTGAAATATATGTCTGAACCAGTAACCTGAAGGACATTGGTTGAGATCCCAGGACGGTGTATTCTTAGTTTCGCCCTTGAGCAAGGCATTTATCGCCCACTGCCCCAGGTGGTGCTGCTCCTAGACTGAACATAGTTTGAAGGCTAAATGACAAATTTGCCTTGTAGGGTCAATCAAGCATAACATAACACATCTGCGATGAATCAACAGAAACCGGATGCTCGTTGAATAAAAAGACAACAGTAGCTTTACTTTCAAAATCACAGTCCAAAAACGTAGCTGAATAACAGGCGTGGGTCAAATCCAGAAAACACAGTGAGCATAACACTATGAAAACAGAGAGGCAGGCAAAAGTGGTCAAAACATGAATCAAAACAGTTCAGCAAAAGTACAAAGGGAATAGGCAAAAGGCAAAAAAACAAAGCAAATGGTCCAAAAACAGGATATTAATAGCAGGAATGAACTCGCAACTAGACTTAACTAAAGCCCAGGCTAAACCATATGAGTCATATGACTACACACACACACACACACACACACACACACACACACACACAGGTGATACACATTAGAATTCCAGCGACTGTGAGCTCTGATAGGAGCGAGAGAGAGTCAGTCATGTGATTTCCTGGAGCACTCTAGGCAATGGAGTCTGAGTCGGACTCCAGGTCTGAGGGAAGTCTCTCAGTCATGTGATCTCCCAGAGTAGTCTGCGAGATGAAGTCTATGTCTCTGAGAACTTGCCGGATGTGTGACATCATTTATTGTGAAAAAGTTTGTAAATGTCTCTTTGTACGCCGGTCCTGCTGTCACTGATAAAGCTTTGGAAATGACAACGTCACAAACAGTCTTGCACAAAAAGTATTCCTATCTGACGAACTTAATGAAAAAAGGCGGCCCAGTAACACTTCCGACTGTGTGTGCAGTGGGCTGAGGTTCTATTACCCCATTAGGCTAGTAAGCAATATGATAATCATGCACACCCGGGAAATTAGCAGCAGACATTACAAAGTCAATAACACCACAAGAGGCTAAATCCTATTCAATTTTAATGAATCTGATTTGCTTTAGTGATGTCAGAGAAACCTGTCTTCCTTCTTATGTATGAATTGGGATTTTACGTTTTTAAAATTTCAGAGGATCCAGAATTAGTGCTGCGCTAACAAAGACTAACGTTAGCTATTCGCCGCTCTAGCAGCCTGTCAGTCTTAATCTCTCACTAACAGACAGCAGTGGAAACAAAGCCCTGTCACCGCTGCCTTAAAGCAGTTTGAACACACTCACTTTCTTCAATTAGTTTCCCGGCTCTTCACCGGTGGGTAATTACACCCAGACGCCACAACAACTCCATCCTCGGATGGAAACAGCTGCCATTTTAATCAGGACCCTCACCCATTCCTACACTAAAGTGGGATAACTGGACGAGTTCAAGTCATCACTGAGTTTCAAATCTGAACTGCAAAATAGTCCAAATGTGCTTTTTGTTTGATGTATATCGATGTGCCAAAGACTGTTTCACAATCAAAAGTCGCTGTAACCCAAAGAATGACGTTCTGCTGCTGTATTTGGGGAACAAAAGGCCTTCGCCACGATTAAGCCTCATAAATCCAATATGAGTGCAGACTCATGAACCATTGTGATGATACTTGTGCTCCATGATTCATTCTGCTTTCACTTCCATCCACAAGGCTGTCTCCTCAAGCTTAAACCAGAGGATTACTGTAGATCCTACCCGTCATAAATTATTAACAAAGGATGAGGGCGCTGAGGACGAATGAGGGAGAGAATGAATGCATAAATAAATGAATGAATGTGTGCATTTAATAGATGATCAATCAAATTATGTGTCTGACAGACAATCGTTTTGAGTGCCATCAAGCTGGTTGTGACTCCTGGTAACAATACAGCAGGCTAATCGTAGAGTTTCTGCACGACATCTTGTCTTGTGTTTGGGTCTTTATTGATAAACAATACACTTTTCCTAAATGGTACTCAGACATAGCGTCCCAGGAAAAACCTGATAAATGCACTATAAACAAGGCTACAAGGGCCATTCTACTGAATAAAGCTCAAATTCAAACTGTCCTCACACGGTGTAGAAAAAAAGGTTATGTTATGATTTATTCAAACTCAAGGCATTTCTTTGAGATGGTGATAAACTGAATATATACAAAATAATTGATAGGGAGCTGTGTACTAGGAATTGGCGGTCCCAGAATTTGTGAATATTTTTATTTTGATGGATTTTTATCAGAGTTTCTTTTTAGAGCTTTTTGGTTCAGATTTATTGTGAGTTTAATTTTAAATAAAAAATGCTGTCTAACGTTTTCATGTCACTAGCAAAACACAGATCTTTAGTGTATAGGCGGAGCCTGATTTTAACCCCACCCCTGCATTTCCGAGCAGGAAGCCAGACTGCATCCCTGTCTCACATGACCACATGGTGAGCAGTTAGATCCTGTGGTTTTAAAGTAAATGTGTCTGAAAAACAGTGTGAAACCTTATGAACTGTCACAAACAAAAGGTTTTCTGCAATTAAGTAAATATTTTGTGTTTTAATAAAAAAATATATTTTTATATATACATACAACTACATTTATTTATCCAAATGTCAATTCAAGTGACAAACTAAAAAGAATGCACAAAAACATGGTAATTAGGATAAAACACTAAATGCTACATGTTGACTTACAGGTCTAGTCATCAGCCTGATTTTAAAGGCCAGCGCAAAGCTAACCTCCACAGCTCCAGCTCACTGAGACACTGAGAAGTCCAAACTGCGAGAAACCGTTGGTTAAAAAGCTGCATATTCAGTTGTCGCAAGGGAATATTAAAGAATAAACAGACAGTGGCTGCAGGCAGGGCTGTAAACAGTTATTGAGATTTTACTTTTCAAAGGGAAACAATAAAACAATAAGGTAAAGTTATTTTTCTGTTGGCAGTCACAAAACAGAATGTTCAGCCATTTATTTTAACAGAACAAGTATAATTAAGGTATACACTCACCGGCCACTTTATTAGGTACCCCTTGCTAGTAAGGGGTTGGACCCCCTTTTGCCTTCAGAACTGTCTTAATTCTTCATGGCAGACTTTCAACAAGGTGTTGGAAACGTTCCTCAGAGATTCTGGTTGGTTATTTGAGTTCCTGTTGCCTTGCTATCATCTGGAACCAGTCTGCCCATTCTCCTCTGACCTCTCACATCAACAAGGCATTTACGTCCACACAACTGACCGCTCACTGGATAGTTCCTCTTTTTCGGACCGTTCTCTGTAAACCCTAGAGATGGTTGAGCGTGAAAATCCCAGTAGATCAGCAGTTTCTGAAATACTCAGACCAGCCCGTCTGGCACCAACAACCACGGCACGTTCAAAGTCCCTTAAATCCCCTTTCTTCCCCGTTCTGATGCTCGGCCTCCACTTCAGCAAGCTGTCTTGACCACCTCTACACGCCTAAATGCGGCCATGTGATTGGCTGATTAGCTATTTGTGTTAACGAGCAACTCAACAGGTGTACCTAATGAAGTGGCTGGTGAGTGTATGGTAAAGTTGTGTAGTCACTGTAGTTCTTCAGATACATGTTCAATATATTGCTGTTAGATGGTGTTTTTATTAGCTGTCTACACTGGACAACAATACAATTGAAAAAAAAATAGTGTGATAACTGGAAAATATATATGTTTCTTATTGTATAGGATTATATTAAATTAGCTTTGTTTGCACTAATTCATCAGACCGTTCCAGCAAGTGTTACAACTATCCCTCTGTCGGATACAATTAACCCTTAATTAACCCTACCAATTGGGTAAATTGTAATATTGCACTTCTCATCGTTTTTGCTTGTATTGTACCTGAACAGGATGTTCTAGAAACAAAGTTCAAGTGTTTGTTTATAGCAGAGATGTATATTTTTCTTGTATAAAAATATGATTATTCAAACTCAAATACGTCTGCGCAAAACTAAAATGAGTCAGGCTGTGCATCTCCTACATTTGTCTACCATGCTTACATGTTAGTTTAAAATAAAGCCATTTTCATTTTACTTACCTAGTAAAGTCTGTGAGCGTATCACTCCGTTTACATGCTTTAAAGCCATGAGTATGAAACGACCTAAGCAGCAGTACTCCAGTTGGAATGTACAGCTCTGACTCTTGGGATAAGAAGCACACCCATGAACAGGTGGACACGTCAGAAGCTTTGACAGATCTCTGACGTCCAAATGCATAATAGAAGCTCAAATTGGCTCCTTTGGGTCTTCCGGTCTGACTGAACTCTGCGAGAAGTTCAGCAACATTTCAGTCAGAGAAGCAGTTATTTCAGCCTTAATTCAGGAGAGACATTAATATTCTTATCTTTAACATTAATTAACCAAACAGCTGGAAAACCAACTGCAGAATGACGCTTGGCCCTTTCTGTTTATGAACCTGTAACATATTCCATTCCATGACCATATGCCTGCAGGACCTTTGTACCCTTTTTCAAGCCTAAAATTAGAGCTGTATGATGATATCAGAATCCTATTGGAGTCAGCAGATCAGACAGATATTTAGGTTGGGATGATAGTTCAACTGATATTCGATGGCAGATTTATTGGAAGAGCTGAACATTCAGGTGATGCGGAGATCATTTTTTTTGCTGCATCTGTAATCCCACAAAGATAAATGACTTTATTGATTACTTTCTCTAACACTGATGCAAGTGGGTCAAGACCCACTTTTATAAATACTTATTGGCATCAGTGTCTTCATCAGCAGACATATACAGGAAAAATACCTGAAATGGGCTTCAGCCCACAGTTCTCACATCAGTTCGTCCCTAAACACAAATAATTGGTCCCCAGCATGTTCTATGTTTTGTGACAAAGGATGATTCTGGCATAGCAAAGCGGTACTTTTTCCTTCTTTAAACCTGCAATATCACACCACTGGACCTGTGATCCAATTCCCCTCGCATCCGTGCTCTCCAAGAACCCAATGGCACCGTAATTGGCACCTTTGCGAGGGAGAAGCTATTTCAGCTCGAGAGATCAAAATAGACTCTAACCTCCTCAGCATGCAGTTGGTCTCTCATTGGTTCAGAGAGGCAGAAGGCATGATTCATGAAAGGAGAATTTGGAGAGTTTGGGCCTATGTGGCTAAGGGCTAACTGGACATGAGGGAACTTTCAGCATCCACTTGAACTGAAAGTCAAAGCGAGAGAGCTTGTTCTGCTGTGCTGTCGAAAATTAAAAACTCCTTCTTTTGGGGACAGGCCATACTTACAGAGACAATACCCCTGGAAGATACTGAGGTCAGCAGAACTGGGTCTGTTACTACAATTTGATCGATGCTCTGTAAAACACAGGGCAAGGCTGAGCGAGAATTCCCCCAGAGTGAACAGAGAGGATGGACGCCCCAGCGCAATTTTGGGCTGAGCACTGGCATTTTGCCAACCTGTTATTAAGGCTGCTTTTTTCTAATGTGATGGCAATTTTTTCCTACCCTGGCAGAAGAGGAATTCCCATTATGAAGTTTCATTACCTGAAAGTGAAGCGTGCGCCTTCTTGCTCGTCAGCTTTCGAGATACTACAGCAAAACAATGTCAGCACTTCAGCAACTAATCAACAGCAACACGAATAATGTTTATATAGCATAATTGAATTTGAAGCATCGCTTTAGTTACTTCACATCAAAACTGAACACTGGTTCCCCACAAAAGCTCAAAGGCCCACTTAAAAGGTCCATAGGGTAACATTAGTCTTCGTCATGCTTTATTACCGTGTGCGCTTGCGAATGTTCAGGGTGAGGAATACAGTGCCTAATCACTCTTACAGTGAATTGATAAATGATTCTCATTTACAGAGAATTACAGCCTCACTTTATCTGATTTGTCAATATGTGTAACGTGGGGCTTAAGCTTAAGCCTAAGGGGGTCAAGTTCTACCAATGAATAAAAATAATTGCCAATGATTAATTGAAAAGGCTTTTGCAGAGCTTAATATAAGATATAAGAGCAAATATATAAGAGCAAAGGGTCCCCGTGTGGTTCAGCCTGGTATTAGGCCTGCCTTTACTGCACGGCTTATGCATAAGTTAAACAGAAATCCAGATATTTGACCTCACCTGGCCTACCACGCTCTGCCTACTGAAGTCTTCTTTCATAGTGACTGTCGGCAGGTTGGACAGGCTTTGCAGGACTTTCAACCTAATGATAAGCTAAAGTGTTGAATGCAAAAGTTTGGGCACCTCTGGTCAAATTACACGTTTTGTTGATTTTAGAACTGAAAATAAGTTAAAATCTCCTGTACAGAGAACAAGCTTCAATATGGCAAATTATCAGGCATTTCTATTTATTATGCTTTTTAAAAATGTTTAACATGTTGGAAAACATAAATTGTGGAGTCCATGGGAACACAATTAGCCTCTCTGGGTGGGTAAGATGGTGCTAGTCAGTGCAGGTGTCTGTTAGCTGACGTAACAGATCTGCCAGTTGGCACTTTCCTCCAAGCGTGTTTGGCTGTCCAGTGATTTTGCATTAGCAGCAGTTTGAAAAGATGCAATGGCGCTTCTTAGGTCTTGGAGTAAGCCTGTGCTAGCCTTTACCCTCCTAGCACTGGTGGTATCATGTGATTGGGGGAGTCCTAATTAATTGGAGATGACTAAATTGGGGAAAAAATTCTGAATATATATATATATATATATAAAAAATCAGTGGTGGACAGTAACTAAGTAAATGTAATTCATTACTCTACTTAAGTATTTTTGGTGTATCTGGACTGAAGTTTCTCCGTTCTGGGCGACTTTTTCCTTTCACTCCACTACATTTCAGAGTCTAATATCCGACTTTTTCCTCCTACATTTTGAGAAATCTGTCGTTCCTTTTGGTTTCTGTGTGTATAAAAACATAACATGTCAAAACGAAAGAAGCGCAAAGCCAGAGCACCAATCAGGGCCCAGCGGTCACTTTGTTTAGAGCTGGTTTTGACCTGTTGGTCATACCGACCCAGTGCAGCACGCGGTTCAACGTCAGCGCAGCAGCGTAAAACTTTGGGAGAGTCTGTTCAACATAAATGATGAACTAACCTAACTTTGTGTAAATAGAGCTCAATATAGAAATATGTCCACATATGCAGTCGAGACTGACGCGGCTTTTTTCTGAATTTCTACAAACACCATTTCATTTTATAGTAAATGAGTTTGGGCTGGTTTATGTTTATGAACAGACGCCTACAGATCAACATAGTAAAGGAGCTCATCTGTGATCCTGAGTTTAAAGCCAGTTTTTATTCAACTTAAACTTGGAACTAAGTTGTAAATAAATCTGAAACTGAAACTTTGCTTGTGTGTAAAAAGTGATTTCAGAGCCACTCGGTTCTCCCTGATGGAAACTGTTTACCTTCAGTGTTTTGTGCTTCTGATCATTTTAATAGACGTCAGCGTCACTAATTAATGACGTTCTATTAAAAGACTGGTTTACCAAGAGAGACGCTGGAGGACTTTCACCTGAAATGAGTTCATGAAGCCAGTCTGGTTATAAAAATGATATCAGAGCCAGAATTACTCTTTTAGTACTTTTACTTTATACTTAAGTACATTTGAAGGCAAATACTTTAGTACTTTTACTCTAGTGGAGGTCTAAAGGGAGGAACTTCTACTTTTACTGGAGGAATATTTTACCTTGGGTAGATCTACTCAAGTACACGATTTGTGTATTTAGTCCACCTCTGTGTATAATATATATATATATATATATATATATATATAGGTTTGTTCTTGATTTCTCAACTTACTTTCACTTAGAAATTGAATACATACATAATTCGGCTGGGGATGTACAAAGTTTTGCATATGACTGTAATTCTTTTGTAATCCAGCTAATGTTTGCATGGTGACAAAGGTTTTGATTAGCTACAACATATGAAGTCTAACTTAGTAGCATGGCATTTTAAACTGGAAACAACTCTAAAGAAACACGGTAGTCGTCCAATTTGTTTAATTTACATATTTTGACTGAAACTGAGCAACAGTTGCTAAGAATGAAGACATTTGTGGGCGGAGCATGGACAGGTCCATTGACAGGACAGAAATGTGAATGGGTTTAACTTTCTCATGAACAGAAAGGCTTTACAGGGAATTTCCACTGTTCTTCTTAACGTCTAGCAGATCAGCATTTTTTGACATCAATTAGAATCCAGCAAGCATTTGACACAAAAGACTGTAACCTATAATCAGCCGTCCTGCTGGAAGCTCAGGCCTGTCAGAATCAGCAACATCTGTAAGACCTCATATGGGAATAGTGTAGAGGCTTAATTGCTTTGTTTTCATCGAAGCCACAATAGGTCTAAACACCAGACACACACAAATTCACATGTGCACGAAGAAAAACACACATACAATCTGGCAGCTCTATTAACGGCTGGCCCCGCCCTCACCCTGACCATCGATCCTTCAAACAGATGTTTCTTTTTCCCACCATCTGTTTCGTTACTCACCATAACAAAGGTGCCCCCTCAGTGATGTTCATGAGGGAAGCAGGCCGATTTGCTGCTTAAAGCACATTAACAATCGACCGCCAATGTCTAGTTTGATTTTTGTTAAACAGAGCATCTCTGTCAGAGCCAGACATGTGCTTCATTTCAGATCCACACAGAAGAGTGTGGAGAAAGCACTTATCACAGTGCAGCACAATAACAAGCTTACTGATGCCCATGCTTATCCTTCCTAGGTGCAGCTAGAGCATCTACACTCTTAAAAATAAAGGTGCTAAGAGTGGTTCTTTGGAGCAATAACCTCGTTGAAGACCTTAAAGGTAAAGGGGATAGAACCTTTACATTATGTGGAGCCAAGAACCAACCAGGAACATTAATTTTAAAGAGCATTGTCCTGTCACCCAGCAGGTAACCCTAGGGCCTTTTAGAAGAACAACACTTTCAACATTTTCTGGCAGATAAAAAATATATCTGTAATGTCTGTAATGTTTTTTTAATTTAATTCAATATTACAGAATCATAATATTAAACTCCACAAGTAAATCTTACATTTCGGTTGGAAGCAAAGTGTTAAAGAAATGTCTAACAAAAAATTGTCCAATCAGTATTTTTTCCTGTCTTATTTATATAGATATGGCCAAGCAAGCTCTGCAATTGGATTAGGCCTTAAGGAGCTGGACAGAAGACCTTAAACATAAGAATATCTAACAACATATTTAGGAAGTGACAGTAGAAGCCATCAGTCATTCATGTTTTGATATACTTCAAACTTGGAAGTTCTAGTTACATTACTGACTGTTAATATGAACCGTAGTCTGACTAGGTTTCAATTAGTTGTTGTCATACAAGCATACAAGGTAAAACGTGTTATTTATTGTCTGTAATAATTAAGCATCTGGAACATCTTTTTCAGGCTTCAAATGTCTGTGTTTAATTTCAGAGGGACCACAGCAGAAAAAAGAGCCTTATCAGAGGGGTGTTTTTACATTTCCAGTGCAAACTGCAGGCCTTGGTTCACCACTGATGTCATCATTTCAACTGAAGAGTGATAGAACGAAATTGCCTTAGAAAAAAACATAGCCTATGTACATTCATGCTTATGCAGCAAGTTGCTGTGAATCCTAAAAATATCTTTTTTTGCTGTATTAGAATTCTTCTCAAGTCACCCTTGTGAGAATGTTGGTCAGTCTCTCTCTCTCTCACCCTGCCTCTCTCTCCTGCCTCTCGTGCATCTCTTTCTGCATAGATAATCACTCACTCCACTGGCCAGTCCATTAAAGCTCCGCTAAACATCTGCAAAATTGGAACTGATATTTTTCCCCTTCATCGTGGTGAGAAGAGCATGAAAGACCATGCCTGCTTTCAGATCTGATGCTCTAATAAGACTGGCCAAGCATTTGCCTCTTCTAGGCAGCAGTGGTCAGATGACGATCCATCCATAGATGTGTGTTCTAAGGATATGAATCTGAATAACGGTTGTCCAAGAACAAAGACAGAAGCTGAAAGCAAAATGGCTGAAAGCAACATGGACACGAACCATCAACCAACCAGACTAAAGCAAGGCATGTGCTCAAGAAACAGAGACTTTGCTCCAGGACTTTTCTTTAAACACCACAGAAGCACTAAAGAAGCTTAGTCCCGACGGCGCCTCTAACCAATGGCTATTCAAGTTGTGCAATGACCGTTTGGTAAAGAAATGAGCCTCTGAGGAAAGATGATCTCTGTGATTCACGTAGAGGGAAACAGCTAATGATATTTTCTTGATTTATTGAAGGCACTCATCTCGCTTTGTGCCATTCCAAGCAATCACGTCTCTGATAATTAGCACTGTCACTACAGCTCACAGACAGAACAACAGAGTCAGTCAACAAAGGGAACGCTCTCTATCAGGTGCTGTGCTAAATCCATCTAAAGCCAGAAAGGGTTCTTTGGTAAGATGCCATAGAAAAACCACCTTTGAAGCTGTTTAAAGGTTACATCAACATGAGTTTGGCCGATTCGAGAACTTTCGAATCAGGATTCTGATTCCAAGTGATGAGAAATTCATGGAGATGTTTCCAAAAGTCTATTTCACACAATAATCTTTATTCCAAAAACCAAGAAAAAGACGTCCTTTGGTGGCACAGTGATGCATATTTGACTTTATCAAGGAAATTTGGCTAGATAATTTAACATAGCTTGCTAACGATCAGTTCCTGCAGGTAGGCAGAAGTTTTGGCATTGGCAATGTTGTTTGACTGTGAGCCAATTTTTTTGTTACAAATTTTACATTTTATATTGTTTACAAATGTGGGGCGGCACGGTGGCGTGGTGGGTAGACATGCAGTCAGGCCAATTGGACGTGCTAAATTGCCCCTGAGTGTGTGATTGACTGTCTGTGTCTGTCTGTCTGCCCTGCGATGGACTGGCGACCTGTCCAGGGTGTATCCTGCCTTTCGCCGAAGACTGCTGGGATAGGCTCCAGCATCCCCCCGCGACCCTGACGGAGAAGCGGCTTAGAAAATGGATGGATGGATGGATATATTGTTTACAGTCACAGCAGAATGTCTCACCTCACCCCAAGCAGATACGTCTGATGATCGCACGAGTGTAGAAAGAGCTTTCAAAGAGGTCTCAGTCAAAACATGCTGAAGGACGTGTCTTCTGAGGATGTGAGTGAACTGTCTACGATTGTCATCATGTCTTCAGCAGACCTTCTTTTTTTCAGTCTTTGCAAGTGAAGCTAATACGATAAGATGCATGACGTGTTTCAAAGTCTCCTGACGTGGCACCTCTGACTATTAAATAACTATTTCAGGCTTTACAGGATGACTTGTAGTAGTGCATCAACATCATACCTTAGAGTATATTTTTAGCCCCCTCAGCACCCCCACTTCCCATGTCCCTGCATATGTGGTCACACCGGGAACATTTCAGTTAAAAAGCATTAATAGAATTAATATTCAGCCAAAGAGTGTCCATACATGATCCGAGCGTGTATTTGTTGATGTAAGGCATGAGTAAGCTCCTTTGGTCCCATTTGAGTGGCTTTAATTGGGTTTTTCTCAGAAAACCAGAAAGTGGTTCTTTTATGGCATCGTTTCAAAGAACTCTTTTTGGTGCCTTTATCTTTAAAAGCCTGCACTATAGCATGGACAAGGTGGGAGTGTAACCACTTATGATTCAGGCAGTAAAGTGGAGAACTTCTCTGAGAAGAGACTTCCGAACGAACAGTCCAGTAAGACTGAAGAAAGTAAAGCAAGAAGAAGAGAAACGCACTTTAAAATCAGCACACCTGCAAGGTCAGGGCAGAGGCAACCAAGATACTGCAGTGGAAATGAGGCTTAGCAGCCGATGCAGGCATTTGCCAGAAGATAACAAAATTCTTTCACCAAGTTGCAGTAATTTCTATTGTGAGGATAATAAGCGAAAAGGGGCTCACAGTGTGTGGTGCCTGTAGACCTGAGGGCCCTTCTTGGTATATATTCTTCAGTCTAATGTCGAGTTACTTGAAGCATATTCTTTTTTTCACTGTTTTGTTGTCCCCTAAGGGGAACTGATGAGAACTTTGTCTCAGAAGCAAAGTGTGTTGCTCTATTCAACATAAATTGCACCATAGTTGGCCGCGGCTCCCTACATAAATCTGTAGCTAACTCTTATGCTTGCAGCAACAGACTTCTCTCTATTATGCTTCCATCCTGTGTCTTCTACAGAGGGAGAGCTCTTTCAAGCCCAGTGTGTAACCACTAATCAGACAGGATGTATTTTCTGCTCATATCAACGGGGATTGGAATACGACCACCGTATTATGGTAATTGTACATAATGGTGTCTGCTTTTGTCAGAGAAACAACAGAAAACATGAAGCATATAATTCAGTGGAGCAAGGAAATAACACCAACAAGCCACCTTAAGGGATGAGCTGACATTTATCGCCACTGTGTTTTTCCAGCTCTCCAGAATCAGCCAGAGGTGGAGATATTACTCAGTACTTCTATGATTTTGCACAATGTGACATTTTCAGTGGGAAAGGCGAAGATGTGTAGTGCCAGGACTCAATCAAAGGGGAACAATAACAAAGCTTACAACGTGCGAGTTGTGTCGGTCGATAGCGTTATCGATGTGACCACTGAGGTTAGGAATGTTCAAGAAAAAAGACGCTTAACAACCTGTAAAAAGAACACGGTCCTGTTGTTACTTCCAAACGTTTCTTCTGCTTTGTCAGAGAAAGTGATGGTTTGGGTTGGTCTAAGCTGTAACTTGCGGGACATGGAAAGTGGTGGGAATCCATGATTCTTCTAGGTACCAAGGTACCAAAAGATGGTGGTTTAAGATGTGTAATGTCTCTGACCATTTTTCTGACCACTGTGGAAGGAATCTTGAGACAGTCGAGTGATCTTGCTAGCTTAAAAATCCCTCCATCCATCCATCCATCCATCCATCCATCCATCCATCCATCCATTATCTTCCGCTTCTCTGGGGTTCGGGTTGTGGGGGCAGCATCCTAAGCAATGAGGCCCAGACCTCCCTTTCCCCAGCCACTTCCACTAGCTCTCCAAGGTGAGGCGCTCCCAGGCCAGCTGGGTGATATAATCACGCCAGCGTGTCCTGGGTCTTCCCCGGGGTCTCCTCCCGGGTGGACTTGCCTGTGACACCTCCCGAGGGAGGCGTCCAGGAGGCATCCTAACCAGATGCCCGAACCACCTCAGCTGGCTCCTCTCGACGTGAAGAAGCAGCGGCTCTACTCCGAGTCCCTCCCGGATGACCGAACTTCTCACTCTATCTCTAAGGGAGAGTCCAGACACCCTGCGGAGGAAACTCATTTCGGCCACTTGTATTCGCGATCTCGTTCTTTCGGTCATTACCCAAAGCTCATGACCATAGGTGAGGGTGGGAACGTAGATCGACCAGTAAATCGAGAGCCTTGCCTTATGGCTCAGCTCTTTCTTTACCACAACAGACCGGTAAAGAGCCCGCAGCTTAAAAATAAAGATGCCAAAAAAGATTCTTTGAGCAATGGACAAAGTGTGTTTGGTTCCCCGAACAATCTTTCAAAGGATGGTTTTGTAAATGAGACATACGAATGTAAAGAACCTTTTTAAACTGTAACCACATAACGGTTCTAAGATGAATCCTTAAATTGGTAAAGAACCTGTAAGAGGTTGTGTATTGCCCCTTGCAATAACACTTCACATTTGGAGTGGCCACTTGCTTTTGACATTTTTTTTTTCTCTTTTTTGACACACTTGTTTGGTCAAACATGCAACTGATCTGACAATTTGTTCACTGTGATCACCACGATACATGACAGAGAACGTGGTGGACCCCATGTGAGCTGGTACACCCGACATCATAGACGCTATTCCATTGGCTTAAGTTTGCTGATATCAATCTATGAAATTCGATCTCAGCTACAATAAGATGTTGAAGAAGTTATACTGAGAGGCTATCACTGCAGTAGGTAAGCAGTACCTGATTAAATAGCCTGGACTGCATGATGACATTCCAGACCTGTATGGCAAGGGGGACCACCCTGGTCACCACAACAGCAATGACCCTCATTCACCAGCTGTTCTTAAGAAAAAATTCTTCTTAAAACCATGAGGATTCTGACATTCACCAATGTTTTCTTATTTGTGGTTTATTCTTAGGTAAGAACAGAATCTAAGCATAGTCAAGAGCACAAAGGTGTGAACAATTCTGTGGTTTAAGATCACGTCATAAATCTGACAGACTTTCATAGAATCTTTCTCAAGAACAAATTTAAGAAAAAAACAGGAAGATATTGGTGAATGAGGTCCAGTGTTCTTATTAGAGTAAAGGTTTTAATAAATATTCCCTTTTTGGTTCATTGTAAATACACTGTATGTACAAAAAAAATATTTCTATTATTCGGGCGCAAATTGTAATTTTGGCCTCAAGATTTATTGCCGTAGTGTCCTGAGTGGCCAGTGCAAATTTTTATATCGATCTACTCTTTACATTATGTGAAGCTTCTTCAATGTCACAAATCTGTTTATCGTCGCTGTCAGAACAAAACCACGTATCTCCAAAAAGAAAAAAGAAAAAACCTTTACTTTTAATGTAAGTCAATGGAACCAGACTTTTTTCCGTTCATTTTTTGGTCCAGTCATCATAAACTTCATCCGTAATGTAAACGACAACAGGCATTTTAAAATTATGTCAAAAAGTGAAAAACGACAACAGTGAAGATATGAGGTTTGGTTCCAACAGCGTTATAGAGCATCATGGTTCCTCTATGGCAATGCTTAAACAGACATGTACATCACAAAACTTTTCACTGTATAGAATCGTTACATTAAGGGGAGGTTTTCTGACCTGAAGCTTCTTCATACTCACATATTCACTATTGCTCACATCTCAACACTGGAAAAATGGAAACCAGCTCAGAGTTTTCCTCCTCCTATTATACCGAACTGGTTCCGGGTTAAGGTGCAGGTCAAAAGTCAGTGTACGCCTAAAAAGTCTTTCAGGAGAGCACCAAACTAGGGTTCTTCATTATGCCCCATTTTACCTTCACACAAGAACTGCATGAATTATTCAGTCCGTTTCTTCCCTCACATCTGAGAACATTATGCCTGGCGCCAAGTGCCCTCCCTCACCCCCTCCACCCTGCTCTGAAGTGGGAATGGAGATACAGCATCCCTGCCACCTAGTTCTGCATCAAACATGGATACAGTGCTTCTGTGTTATAGTTACTGTTTTTTCATAAATCCTCACCTTCACAAACCAAAAAAGGGAGTGTTTCTGCATCACACAGTTCAGCCTTCGTTAGTTCATCTAAGGTTGAAAATATTATAGTATCTGCAAGTAACTAGCAAGGTGAGAACCCCAAATCTACTCAGTGCCTCTTAATCCTGTGATCCGCTGAGTGCATCATATCTTCAACCTGCCTGGACCCACTGCATAATCACTGCTAATAAATGGCTCACTTCACTGCGCCACAGTGCAGCTTTTGTGATGGGCATTATGCGATTCAATTCCCCTAGTTTGTCAGCTCACATTCTCCGTCCTCCAATAACAACAGCGTCAGGTTATGAGTATCTGGAGGGGGCACAGAGAGCAATTTTATTCCATGTCCGGCCCCATCTCCAGGCTCAGAGCCTGCGCTAAATCAATTACAGGAAACAAACGCAAGCAATCTCTGACCCCGGTGTGCCAGGGCTCTTTGGTGTGTCAGAGAAACATTCTGTGGGCACAAATGCTGGTATTCAGGGACGGCTGTACCATTTCATCATTTCAGTTAAGGAGGAAACTTAAAGCTATTTCCAATATGATACCCAATCTGCTTTTTGGGTTTACGTTTGATTTTGTGTCTTTACAATAAAGGGATAAAAAGATGTTCTTGCAATGTGAAACACTTTTGAATAAATGAAGGAACCTTTCAATTGACCGTTTTTGTAAATGAGATGCATGTGTGAAGAACTTTGTAAAGCTTATAGAACTTCCACTTAAATGTTCTACTCTCTCAGAAATAAAGGTACTAAACTGTCACTTGGGCAGTAGCCCTCTTGTCACTTGGTGGGACCCTCAAGGGTACATTTCCATACCTTGAGTAAGGGGAGATAATTGTACCATAATGCACTGAAATGATATTTTCTAAGTTGTATTGGCTCCACACAGCCCATCTTGTCACCAGGCTCTTTATTTTATTGTTCTGTTTTAAAACACTGGATTATGAAAAGGTACAAATATGTACGTTTTTACCTGGAAAAACATTTTTAAGGTTCACAGTTGGACTGTAGAACCACTGTTGTACCTTTGAGGGAACATTTACATTGTTTGTACCTTGATGAATAAAGATGTACCTGCACAGAACCTTTATTTCTGACACTGTAGAACAGTTTTTAAGGGTGTGGTGCTTGAAGCAGATTTTCCTAGAACCAACTAAATAACCATTTTACCATGCAAAGAACTGTTTTGGCATGAATTAGTTCCATATAGAACTTATGGTTCTAAATATCTACGCCTTTGCTAACGAACCCTTGAAGAACCATCTGTTTTAAGCAGGTGAGGCTAGAAGCAGATCTTCTTAGAACCAATTTTTATTTTTCCTACACACTTAGAAACATGATTCTTCAATGGTTCTTTTATAAAGCCATGAATATTTGGAGCCATGAGCTCTATATAGAAACATTTCATGCTTAAATGGTTCTTTCCATGGTGAGTTTTCAGATTGATAGAGAAGATGTTGTATATGGTTCTATATGGACGCTTTTTGAAAAGGGTTAAACAAGAAGGTTCCTCTATTGTTACAATGTCAAGCTTGTAACCATAGAAAAACACTTTTTTGTGCTACATAGAACCTTTTTAAAGAGGTTCTATATATAACCATATGAAACACATTCTACATCAGTCTGAAGAAACATTTCTTCACGAGAAGAGCCATGAAATTGTTCTATATAGAACTCATGGTTCTAAATGTGTATGCCTGAGCTAAAGAACCCTTGAAGAATCAGCTTTTTTAAGGATGTGGTGCTTAAGGCAAATTGAACCCCCTTTTATTTTTAAGGCTGCATCTGAATTTCCACACTTAAGGCTGATTATTAAGTGTCTTCATTTATAATTACACCCAATTACATTCACATGAGGGCTTTCTCAGTTAGAACCAAAAACTCTCAGGGCAGATTAGGCTGCAAAGTTGGTCAATTTATGGTTGGAGAGAAGAGAGAACTCTTATTAGAGCTCAGTGAATGATTTGGGCAGTGTGCTTGGGGGCTTTTGTGACATGATTGAGTCCAAATTGGACTGGAATGCATAATTTACTGTAAGTGACTATTACTGAGGCAAAGCAGGCATTAAATGTGCCAGATGTATCCATTTCTCCTCAAGATGATTGAGAACCCCACACCAACAGCCCAGCTCATTACTGCGAGCAATTTGGTCGACTGAGGTCTTGACAGCAAAGCAGCATGAAGGAGATTGAATTTCTTATCCTTCCATCTCTGACTTTTATCATAACTCCAGCCTTTTAATTGAACATGTTTCTACAATCAAGACTGTGTGGGGAAATAATGAAGGTCCATATATATCTGATGCAACCCATACCTGAGCTGAGTGCATACTGTTCCAACATACAGTGCAAATATAGGACAAGTAAAATACTGGAATTCCCACTGGGCTGGAGCGTATTTATATTCAGTGAGTCCGTGGAGCTGGGTGTGTTGTGCTCTGACTCATAAATATCATCAAAGCTGTTCATCCCAATGGGAACAGAGCTCAACCTGAGGGCAGATACGTACCTGAAGATGATCAATTATGTTGATGCTACAGATTTGATAACATATTCTGCAGGTTAAGATGTTCAACAGCCAACTTCTAGCAGCAGATGTATAAAGTTATTAGCCTAATAAGGCCTGCAAGTGTTAAACAGCATATATCACAGAACAGAACAACACCGGCTGGCAGTTGCGCTAAGTATTCAGGTCATGCTTCTACAAAGTCGGTTAACGAGTACGAATAATCGATTATTTGGCAAACGCAACTTTTTTTGCGCACGCGAATCAGCGCAATTAATCTCATTACACAGTGTTTAATGAGCATCTATAATGTTGAATAGCATCTGCTTCCATCTGTGTCCATTTAACCGTCAGGTTCGAACATTCGAGCCACCTGCTGTGAATTCCCGCCTGCACAGCTGTGCCAGTCATATTAAAACGTGGCATATGCCTCCTCACCCTCTTTGTTTCATGGTATAGAGAAGTGGACACTGTCGGGTGGGATTTTAAAATGGCAGTTTTGACGCGAACATAACGGTTACGCGCAGCTGGACACGCACGAGGTGTTGCTTCAACACTTTTACTGAAATCAACAACAACTGACATCAAACTGACGGCTTACAGAGTTCTCTTCCGTTTCTGACAACTACAGACGATTCTGCGCTACGCCGCGCGCTTCGCTGGTGAAGGAGTGCGGGAGT
>NC_051238.1:26556844-26574344 GCF_015220715.1 Pygocentrus nattereri | reverse complement strand
TCCGTGACACAAAATCAATGGCTCTGGTTGCTCGACCCTGTTAGAAGACTGTCTGTGACATTAGGGGCTTGTCAGGGAGCAGCGGTTGAAGGGAGGTGGGAGTAACGCAGCTTATTTAGTCTATCAGGATGTTTACAGCAAAAGCACAAACCACACGTAGTATGTACTGCTCATGTTAGCACAGCAGTGATCTGATAAGGTATAATGATAGAGTGGATATTCCACAGCCTGCTGTGTGATCATGTGGTTGACAGTAAAAAGTGAGTTGACAACTGATTATCAATAAATTGTGTCTACACTTTGAAATCCTTATGAAGCTTATTGATCTCCCGAGACTGTGTCAGGAACGTGGTGCAGAGGTTGCATACTTGGGTTAAATTGAGCTAGAACCACCAGAATGGCATTTTGGCAACTTATAGGGGCATTTTTTGAACCATGCATTCAAAAAGACAAGCTGACCTAAACAGGAATCAGCAGAATGTAAGGTTCTAGTTTATTGTCCATCTGCTTTAGGGGCATCTGGTACCATCATAATAAACACAATTATCAATTTAATTGTTTTTCTGAAAATTTATGCATACAAGCCTAAAATGTCTAATTTGGCTAATTAGCTATTGGGGTTGCATCACACTTCCAAAAGTGCTGGGGCAAAACATTGTTTAAAATAAAAACAGCTGTCTGAGTGACGCAGTTAGGCAACTGACTAGAAGTGCCTTTCATGTCCTGCTAATGGCATGTCTTTATCAACATATCCAGAAGTAAGTAGTAACTAGTTAGATTTACTCAAGTACATGTACTTTAGTAAAACACTGATGGATTTTTACTCTCCTGAGTATTTTCAAATTATATTACATTTACTTCTACTAAAGTATTAGTGAAGAAATGATTGAGCGAAGGAATCTTTTTTACTCTTTTGTGCTGCTTTGTGATTGGTTACAACTCTGACTTTGGAATTTCATAATTTAGACCCAAAAACTAAACTAAAAGAGATAAACAGAGCTGCACAATCTACTGTTCCTATGCTGATACATGCTGGATGTTCCTCTGCAGTACTCAGTACTTAAGTAGATTTCCAAACTACTTTTAAAAAAGTTGTTCTGGGGTAGATACTTCTATTTAATCAATTTATTTGAGTATCAATACTTTTACTGAGTGTTGTTTTAGGTTCCTCTACCCACCACTGAGCCTGATCACAGACAGCGTCAGTGTTTGTTTTGATGCAGCTTCAGTGGGTGCAGCCTCAGATAGCAGTATTCCATAGCTAACATCTCTGAAGAGCATCATGCTGTTTTCATACATTATTTTCTAAAGATTGCAACACAGCTTGTTTTTTGTGATATTTTATCTCTTTTCTTTGGTTCAGATGGTGGACTGTAAGGGCTAAAGTGGACTAAATTACACACATGGGTGTTTATTTATTGATCAAATGTTTTTCAGGGATACAAGTGCTCTGGAAAAAATATGCTGAATTCCCACTCGTGAATTAGTACAGTTCAGTTGTTTGGTGCAGATCTGAATTCGGGTGAAGTCTCATGTCAAAACTTAACTAAAGAAAAAGTTGGACAGGTCCGCACCAACCATGGTCTGAAATGGTCTGCAAGCATCTCCCAGCTGAAATGAAGATTCTGATTGGGTCTGCTGCTGAATTTTATTCTGTCTTGTTGTGGTCAGCTCATCATGAAGTTTAGGGAATGTGGGAATTTTTATGTGCGTCCTGACCTGTCCTCACCACAGTACTTTGAAAAGCAGTGGGTCAGATGCCCGCTCACCAGTGTGGTTTCAGCAGCCCTGTTACTGTCTTGCTTTCTTAGCTTAACACTCCTCATTTGAAATAACATAGTGTACTTTTCTGCACTTACACACAAAAACGTCTAGTTATATAGAATCATATGTAAAATTAAATCTCTATCTCTGTGGAGCATGAAAATATGAGCATACATTCATTCAACAATCATTCTTAGAAAGAAATTTCTAGGTTTCACAGAGTGGTTTGCTCAAACATTCTGACATTCACCAAACTTTCTTATTTTGGGATTTGTTCTTAGGTAAGAACAGAATATACACACAATCAAAAGCACAAAGGTGCAAACAATTCTGTGGTTTAAGAACATGTCAAAAATCAAAAATAGACCTTTTCTTAGAACCTTTCTCAAGAACAAATGTAAGAAAAACTTAGGAAGATATTGAATGAGGTGAATGAGGCCTAGTGCTCCATAGATCCTGGAATAAACTAGTAACATTAGTAGTAGCTTCCTAACAAGTATTGTCAGTTTAGCAAACTATTTACAAAGCAATAACTAAAAATAGAAATCAACACATCAACATGCCATTCTCAGTGCACGTACTGCTAGAGCCACTGACGTCAGCTGTAAGCATTACCCCAAGACAGAGAAAACACTTGAATATCATTAGGCCCTGTTGGCACCAAAAAAACAAAACAAAACAAAAATAAACAATTACAGTTCCGAAGTTCTAGTTCAAAAGGTTTTTACTAACTTTCTACTACTGTAAAAACACCTTAACATTCTTGGATGGGAAAATAATTCCGCCTCAAGTCATAATAATGTTACAGTAGCCGAGGGGAAGCACTCACATGCCCTACCTCTGAATGCACATAAGCCACATAATTGCCAAGTCAAATTGTCAACATTTCAACCCAGCTGCCTTCATCAGGGCAAAAGATTAAAAGCAACACTGTAGGATTTCAGCAGGTCTACATCTAAAGCTAAAGCACATGATCTTAAATCAGGACGCTGCAATTAAAAGTCAACTACTGACAAAAAGGTATACATACCAATCAACAATATAAGACTAATTGGCAATGCCACACTTTAAAGTACATGAAGACACAACTGTTTATACATGTGCACATAGGCAAAAGATGTATCACACAAATCAAATCAATCAAATCAAATTTATTTGTAGCGCTTTTTACAACGGATGTTGTCACAAAGCAGCTTTACAGAATTTCGGAAAAGACAAAGTTTTAACAGGACTGTAAGAATGTACAGAAACCCCCCGGTGGGCAAGCCAGGGGCAACAGTGGCAAGGAGAACCTCCCTCAGAGCTGAGGAAGAAACCTTGGGAGGAACCAGGCTCACCAGGGGGGACCCGTCCTCCTCTGGTCAGACTACCTACAGAGTTATTATAATACTAATATTAATAGCAGTAATATTGGTATTAGTAATAGCTGGGAGTCCATGTGAACATCAGTGTAGGGTGGGCAGCTCGTCCAAGGCAGGTGGTGGCAGCTGGGGCGTGGGCAGCTGGTCTGAAGTGGGAAGCAGGAGGGCTCAGCAGTCGGTCGTCCTTCAGTGTCCAGCCGGACATGTGGGTGATTGTATACTCGGAAAGAAAGCAGGGAGAGGGAATTAGTTTTATTCTATCCGTTTGTACATAAACAGGGAATGTAAACATTTCCAGAGTGAGGCTAACGACTCAAGATAAGCCGTTTATCTTCTCCTGAGGTTTCTGGTTTCTCACCTCATCTCACCTCATGCACTCCAGAGCTGAGATTCAGCTTCAAATCCTGGTTTTGTATAATTGACCACAGACCGTGCAATATGTACACAAAATGGGCAGATTATGACTTTTTCAGTTAAGCACAGCATTCCATAGTGAATCCAGATAACAGTGTTGAGTCGTATTACATCACGATGACAATGACCGACGGAGGGACAATTCGGTCAGATTTACCCTCCCTACAGCTCAGTGTAACACCAGTTCCATTAGTCTAGTAGAGAAAAGAAACAAATATTTGACAGGTAATTCTCCAAGACTCGTCTAAGCTCAGTGATTTAACACATGGACACCCTGAACAAACAGGGAAGCAGATCGGTAAATGCTTTTTTTCAAAATTACCAAACAGCTTCTTCTTGTTTCTTTATCCAGACAGCAAATTGAAGCCTCAGTGGGAAACCAGCTTTTAGGCAGCAGACATGGTATAAATCTTTGGAGCGACTGTTTCCATTAATCTCAAGCACGCTTCTAAACCAGCTCATACTAAGTATGTCAGTGCCACTATATGGATCTATCCATGCTGCACCCGCATCCACAGCCAGTCCATCTCTACAGCACAGCATCTTAACTCTAAACAAAGATTGCTAGTTTAATATAAATGTAATAATAAAATAACCAGTGTTTGGTCAATCTTCTGTAAACCTTGTCCAACCTTGCACAGGTGCAGTGAAAGAACACATTTATGGGTGAAGCATGGAAAGGTACAACTGGCACAAATTCAGAGCACATGAATCTCTTCTGTTTCAAAATATTGACTGCATTTTTTAAATGATGACTGTCTTGAGATATTAACTGATTATTTCAAACTTGTCACTCATTTTCTCAAAATATTGAGGTAACATCTCAAAAATGTTAACTATTGTCTTAAAATATTGACTTAGAATTGATAAAAACAACTTATTTTCTTAGAATATTGACTTAATATCTCAAAATAATTATTTATTTCCAAGAGATTTTGTCAAAGTAATTGTTAAAAAAGCAAGTATATCGCTCAAAACAAGAAGTCATTATTAAAAGATAGTTTGCCATTATTTTTGACATAATAAGTCATTACTTTGACATGGCAAGTCATTATCCTCTTAAATGGCCAGTTTTACTACACGCTTTTATAGAAGGTTCTATAAAGGTTCTATATATAGCCTAAAAATAACTCTTCCAGTTTGAAGTCCATGTAGTTGGCTAATATATGGGAATTATTAATTAATATAGCCGGTTTAGATCAATGCATAATAAACTCACACCAAGCATCCTTGTCACCTTGACGAGCACTGCTTCCCATGTGGCTACTGAAGCTAGAAGATCAAAGGTGCTTCTGAAATCACAGGTGTGTGTTTAAATGATCAGATGAAAAAGTGAAAAATTCAAGGTAAGAAGTCGGTATGAAGGCCTGGCGAGTTTGATCAATCATCTCAGATACGTATGTGTAGAGAACAGAGTACAGCTTGGGTCATACAGGCCCTACATCACAGCTGATTTCAGCTGATCTGCTCTCTCACCAGTTTACACTGCCATTCCATATTTCAGCCAACATGATGTATATTTTTAACTGCAACAATATATTAAACTTACTGTTAATGATTAAACATAAATATTGTTGTTAAAGGCGAATTTCACAGGGTTTTTATCAAACATTCTGCATAATTAAGTGGTTAAGATGTAAACAAAGTCATTCAGAGTGATTTGATGTGAAATGCTCTGTTCTAGAGAAACATACAGAATCAGAAGGTCTTACAGTGGTGATGATAGGAACCAGACATCCTTGCTTAAAATCTCCCTCACAGGAAGGCATCATAATAGTTACAAATAGGGTGAGGCCTGATGTCTGAGACATTATTTTATACTAGTTTTGGCCTAAAACATATTCTTAACATCTGTTCATGATGGCCTGATATATGTAAGGCAAAATAGCCCCAACATATATATATATATATATATATATACAGATTTCCTGCTATTTTACCATCATCAACATTACATATAAAAGCTCAGAAGACACAAGTAGTTTCACTAGTAGTTTTGGAATTAAATGGCCTATGTTAAGTTTCTCTAGAACGGAGAATTTCACATCAAAGCACTCACTTTGTTTACATCTCAATGACTGAATAATGGAGAAAATACTGAGAACCAGTGTTTGGATACTCATTCAGAAATACCCATTAGTATTCAAAGCTTGTAAAACACTGTTTGGGCCTGCCGTAGCATTAATGTGGCAAATTTTTATCCCAGGTAATTTTGGGCCATTTCTATTGGTCCATTCACCAGCAGAATGCTCACATAATATAATGGGCAGCTGTGTGTTTTCAAATAGTGCAGAATAATGTTACTTTGTGAGGGTAAAGATACTTGTTCTGAGGGTTTTATCACATTTCAATTTTCGAACAATTGCCACCTATTTTTTATTTTTTTCAGATTTATGATTGCACAGGTTTTGAAATGTGTGAACACATTCTCCGTAAACTCATTCTCCCCATGTAGAATACAGAATGTCTCTTGATTAGCTTTGACTATGTG
Source organism: Pygocentrus nattereri (assembly GCF_015220715.1). Classification (NCBI taxonomy): domain Eukaryota; kingdom Metazoa; phylum Chordata; class Actinopteri; order Characiformes; family Serrasalmidae; genus Pygocentrus; species Pygocentrus nattereri. Next base: position 26,568,314 of record NC_051238.1, on the reverse strand, counting down.
GCTATTGCCAAAAAATCCACTTTTGATCTACTAAATGTCCCCCACGGTAGAAAAGCACGTCAATAAAACAATGTCAGTAAAAAACAATGTACTCTCAGATGACATACTCATACAGTCAGCCAGATGCAGCAGATGCTGAGGCATCAGTGAAACATGTTAGGCTTCTTGACTTAACAATAATTAAAATATTCTTCGGTCGGTATTCATTGCTGGCTTTGGTTAGACAGCTTATAAATATGCATGTTTGAGCGGAGGAGAGGTTGAAATTGGGTCAAGAATGCTTCAGATGTTGCAGTGCAGCTAAAAGAAATGCTAAAGCTTGCTCAAGCAGCCCAGTTCTCTCAGGCCTGACCTCTTCAGCCAAACTAAAGAAACTGGCATCGTGTTTCAACACAATCATTCTAGAATGAGCTGGAACTGCTACACATGTCAGCGTTGCTGTTGCAGATGTTAAGCCTCCAACTTTAAATGCCCTTTTTCATTGCGACTGTTGTGAGGTTTGACAGGCTTCACAGAACACTGGCAAAATGCCCATTCAACCTATTGGGGAATTGTAGTGCCCTTTGTTTAGAGTCACTATTATAACATTGACTTTACAGTTTGAAATGCTCTGTGGTAGTAAAGGCTATGTTGCTGCAGCTTTGGAAACAACAAGACAAATTAGTCAACATGCAAGTTAAAAAATATGAGAAAAAATCCTCCATCCACATTCAATCTATCTAACAGTACGGAAGCCCATTCTCAACAGGTCAAGTAGAAAAACAAACACCTGTGGTTTATTTTTCTCAGTCTCTGTCTCTGGTAGCAACTGTCAAACTACAAAGAATGATTGCACAGCTTAAGTTGTTGCAAGGTGGTCGTTAGGGTGTTCCCGAATGGTTACTATGGTATGTTAGGTGGTGGAAAAGTTGTTGATAATTGGTTGCTATGGTGTCCCAGGTGGTTGCTAGGCTGCTGCTAGGTGGTTGCTAAGGATGTTGCTAGGTGGTTCCTACAGATCCCTGCTGGTGGCATCCTGTATAAATTAAAATAATGAATGGCCACGATTTAGTAAGGCATGGAAACATGATAATGCATTGCTAAGTTATGGCCATGCATTAGAACCTCATTCCCATGCACTAAGTTGTAACCACAACAAAATTAAGGGAACAAGATAATTAAGTTATGCCCAAGCATTATTTTGATTTATACAGGATGTCACCAGCGAGGCTTTGTAGTCTCCAAGTAGTTGCTATGATTCCCAACATGGTTAATAGGGTGGATGCGTTGGTCTCCCACATGGTTAATGGGTGTTTACAATGGACCTGAATCAACATGACACATGTTGGGTGCACAAACCTTTGCATCCCACTCTTTCCTAAGAGAAGAAAATCATTATTTAAGAAGGATTGTATGAAAACTATGTGGCCAATCAATAATAATTTGGAAATACAGTTTACTTGATGCAACTGATATTTCTGATGATTCATTTGTTTGTTTTTTGTTTCAATTTTCTGTCAGTGAGCTGTCCATGATAAACTGGCTCATTAAGCCAATGTGATTCAAATGAAAGATAAGACTGATACTGAGCTAACATGCCAACTTATGTCAGCCATTCATTACAAACTAGATAGGTGTGTAAATACAAGCAGTCTATGATAACAGCTCTTCTGAGGTCAAGGTAACTGGACACTGGATGTTTTTGACAGCCCAAATCACATCATGATAAATGTAGTTCAGTATTTTGGTTACAACAGTGGTTGTTTTACACACTTCGGCATTCTTCCGTCTCTTTGGAGTCTCTGCTTTACTAATAAAAGGCTTGTTTAGATTCCTGCATTCCTGTCTCTGATTACACAAGTATCACTATTCATTACAATGCGTTTTAAATGATAATGACCCACGCATTTTTTAAAGACACCTATAATACATACAGTATCTCACAAAAGTGAGTACAGCCCTCACATTTCTGCAAATATTTTTTTATATCTCTTCATGGGACAACAATAGAAATGAAACGTGGATATAACTTAGTACACAGTACACAGCAGTCAGTACACAGCTTCTATAGCAGATTCACTGTCCTCTGAAAATAACACAGTGCCATTAATGTCTAATTAGCTGGCAACACAAGTGAGTGCACCTCACAGTGAGCATGTCAAAATCTGGCTCAAAGGGTCAATATTTTGTGTGACCACCATTATTATCTAGCACTGCCTGAACCCTCTCGGGCATGGAATTCACCAGAGCTCCTATGAAATATACAATAAAATATTTGCAGAAATGTGAGGGGTGCACTCACTTTTGTGAGATACTGTAATTAACAAATAAAACATTATAAACATTATAAATATTATAAATATATAACTAAAGTGATTGATTTTATGTCATTCTGTGTGATATATAAAGACTATATTATATTGTAATGTAAACATTCTTTTTGTAATAAACACTTCTAAACTCAGACCGGAAAAGGATGGCATGCCCACTCCAGGTAAGGGGAAAGGACCTGCCCCAGGTGGAGGAGTTTAAGTATCTCGGGGTCTTGTTCACGAGTGATGGGAAGAGGGATGGTGAGATCGGCCGTAGGCTGGGACAGGCGGCAGCAGTAATGCGGTCACCGTACCGGACTGTAGTGGTGAAGAGGAGCTGAGCCATAAGGCAAAGTGCTCTGTTTACTGGTCGGTCTACATCCTGACCCTCATCTATGGTCATGAGCTGTGGGTAACGACCGGAAGAACGAGATCGCGAATACAAGCGGCGGAAATGAGCCTCTTCACAGGGTGGCGGGCTACACTCTATTCGATAGGGTGAGGAGCTCAGTCATCTGGGAGGAGCTGGGAGTAGAGCCGCTACTCCTCCGCATTGAGAGGAGCCAGCTGAGGTGGTTCGGGGCATCTGATTTGGATGCCTCCTGGACGCCTCCCGGTGGGGGTGTACCAGGCACGGCCTACCGGGATAAGGCCCCGGGGTCGTCCTAGGACCCACTGGAGGGATTACATCTCTACGTTGGCCTGGGAGCGGCTTGGGGTTCCTGGGAATGAGCTGGAGGAAGTTGCGGGGGAACAGGGTCGTCTGGGATTCTCTGCTCGCCCAACTGCTACTGCGACTCTATCTGTATTAAGCGGTCAACGACGATGATGATGATGACTTCTAAACTCAAAGTCACCAAAGAATTAATTAAAGCACATTATTATAGCCTTATGAGGCATTATTGGAAAAATTCTTACAAAGCATCGTTTCCAGGTTACAAATAATTACAGGCACATTTATAACTATTTATGAATAGTATTACAGGCTTCACAGAAAATGTTATAAAGCACTCAAGTTTCTGCCTTTTGAAATATCATAATATACATTATTTTTAATGTGGGAAGTGCACTAGATTAAAGCCCAGCACAGTATTTTTCCTCCTTACACAAAATCTTTTTTTTTTTTTTATTTAACCTGTCATGTTTGGCCATTTTTGCAATCGGAATGGTAATCCGAATGTACTGATGTACCAAACATATTTATTTTCACAAGAAAAAGCTCTATAGGTTACTAAAGCCTATTCTTGTTAAAGTTTTTATTTTATTTGTTTGGCCAGGCCTGACAGGCAATAAAAAAGAGGACAGGAAAGAAAGAGAAGAAGGGAGGAGAGAGAAAAAAATAAAATAAAATAATAATAATAATAATAAATCATAATAATGATAATTAAGTAAGTAAATAAATAAATAGAAAAAAAATAATAATAAAAAAATATAAAAATTTTAAAAAAGAGAAAAAACAAATAAAATAAGTAAATAAACAGACAACTAAATAAAAATAAATAGATAAATAAGTAAGTTAAAAAAAAAAAAGGGAGGGGAAAAAAACAATTATACAGATATACATACATATACATATTCACATATACATATACATATATACACCCAGACATAATTCTACTATTTGCTGCTACATACATACACATGTTTACATATCTATACATATGCCTCTATACATATACACCCACCCACCACACACAATTCTACAGTTTGCAGCAATGTGTATATGTGTGTATATGCGTTCACGTGTCATGTGTCATGGAATGTGCTCAGCAATGAGGGCAAGAAGCCGCAACCATGCCCCCGTGGTCCAGAGACAGATAGGGAAGGACCCGGGGGACCCGGACCATCCACAGCCCATTAGGAACTCAGGAGACCTGAGGCCACACGCTCCGACGGCCACCGCGTGCACGCCCCAGAGGACGAAGAATGGAGGCCCCAGACAGAGCACCCACAGACAAAGGGCAAGTGACCGGAGAGCCAGAGGCAATGAGCAGACACCAGCACGGGTCAGCGGTAACCCAGGGAGGCAGCCACCCCGGCCCCGAATGACCGGCCGGTCTCCCCACCAGGCAGGGTGCACCAAACCGGGGTGTGAGAGGACCCGCCCACCCCCCCCCACACACTCAATATGTGTGTGAAATGAAAAGAATGTGTGTGAGCTACAGTGCAATTAAAATTGGAGGGACAGAGGCAATGTAGTACTGAATAACAGCACACTGCCACGCTGCCCCCCAAGGCCCTCAATGTCTAATGTGTAAATAAAATTGAGGGGCAGGTAGCAGTGAGCAGATAAGTGAGGTCACATCAGCAGCGCCACCCACCATCCACTGAGTGACACCTGCCCCCCAAAGCCCTGTGTGTACTGTACTGTGTCATGAAATGTGTCATTGTAAGGGGGGAAAAAAGGGGAGGAGTGGGACATCACGCATCACAGCGAGCAGAGCCAGGTAGGTGGCCCTACTCACTGTAGAATGGGCCCCCCTCCCCCAGAACCCCCATGTGTAGTGTGATGTTTGACTGAGTGGGAGGAGGGGAAGGGTCAGGATAAGAAAGACCGAGAGGCAGAGAACTACCCCTCGGAGGAAGAGAGCCAGCTGGCGCTAGCTCACTAGGCACCCCGGTTTCCTACACCCGGCCGCGGCGCAGGGAAGGCCGGCCCTGGGCCCGAAGCGCACAAACATACATTACACAAAATCTTTTATCACCAGGAAGTATTTGATCATCTTCAGTCTAACATTTATTGGGCACTGCAGAGAGGCACAGCTTCCTAACCACCGTTTAGGGATTACACTTTATTTGACGAGATCTTAGAAGTCACAGGAAACACTAACTGACTATAGCAAATCACAAGCTACTTAATAGCATATTCATGAAGTATGAAATCATCTGAACCTCCCACACTTCTGCATCACTCTACTATAGTGTATAGCTACTAGGAGACGGCACTCGTTTACAAATGCTCAGCTTTACACACAAGAGTGAAAACGATCACCCGCTATGTTCTATTCCAGATAACCAGCCCGGATCAAAATGGCTCAATTTTTAGCTCCCGCTACGTATAGTTAAGGCCTGTTAGCGAGACCTGGTTAACGTTAGCTATCACTGAGTCAAAGGCAGAGTAAAAAGAGGTTGATCAATATGTAAGAAAAGCATGTTGTTATGTTCTGAAACCATGAACTGCAGCATCATCTAATTTAATTAAAATACAGAATTTGATTAGCCTTAATTTAATCAGATTGTGGATTCTCAGTCATCGACTGAAACCCTTAAGCTAACCATTCTGTCATTGTCTATAGGACAATATGCACCCCTAAAAAGGGGAGATGGCATGCTGGTATGATGCTCATATTCAGATCATTTTGGATTTACATATTTACAGTTAACAATACAAAGCTGAAGTTTACTTTCTGTTCACCAGTGTTTGGTTAGAATGTTCCTATTCCACTTTAAATGGTGCAGCAGTTAACAGCTTATGCACGATTTAAGGTGGAATGCAAAAATTCGAACAAGAAACTCCCAAATAGGAAGCTCAGTTTTGTCTTACAATAATGGAAATGCAATGAAACAGAAACCCAAACCAACGTTAATAGGGTGGATGCGTTGGTCTCCCACATGGTTAATGGGTGTTTACAATGGACTTGAATCAACATGACACATGTTGGGTGCACAAACCTTTGCATCCCACTCTTTCCTAATAGAAGAAAATCATTATTTAAGAAGGATTGTATGAAAACTATGTGGCCAATCAATAAGGTGTATGCAAGCGCACCCCTCCCGATTAGTGTGATTGATCATAGGATCAATGTGTCCACACTTGTTTCAACCTGAAGACGGAGATTCTGAACAGGAACCTGGCCCTGAACCTGAAAATCACAGCCTTGTAGTAGCTTCTCAGTGGTGCTGTTCAGGGTCAGTTTTCTGTTTGGTGGTCAGCTAATCAAAGGTTTTGCATTTCAACTATGATACTAACACAAAGCTGAAGTCGGCTTCTAAGTCGCCAGCTCCTTCTTCAAATTTTCCTTCTTCACCTTAAATGTTACAGCAGTTCAATTTTGCTTGTGCCCGCACATCAAGGCAGTTGCATTTGACACAGAGGCTGTCAATCAATCTGCTGAGGTTCATGCCCACACAGCAGAATGGTAAAAGGTGACAGACAAAAAAGAAAATGCAAAACACTCATTGCATAAATCTGTTGGCTGAAATTAAATAAACAACAGAGCAGGGCCTTTAAAGCATTTCTTGGTTGATTATAGAAATCTATTCATAGAGAAGTTCTGTTTAAGGTATATTTAGATGTCAAAACGGGGTTCCCCTGATAAAAGGTGCTCATTTCCATCCTGGTCCCTTTTTAACGCTCATTACTTTACACTAACAATGTTTGCAATCCGGTGTCGACCAGAGGAGGACGGGTTCCCCCTCTGAGTCTTGGTTCTTCTCAAGCTTTCTTCCTCTTGCGCTTAGGAAGTTTTTCCTTGCCACAGGCGACGCTCATGAGGGCCTGAACCTGGATTTCCTTTTCTTTTTCTTTCTGTGATACTGATTGTTCTGTAAAGCTGCTTTGTGCCAGCACCTGTTGTAAAAAGCGCTACATAAATAAACTTTGCTCGCTCGCTTGATTAAAGGTAAGAACGCTTTTTTCCTTCTCCTAAAGTTCTATAAAAAGATATTTGCTACAACAGAGATGACATACACAAGTATAAGCACCTACACATACACACACACACACACACACACTGGGAAAAAAGCCTCACTCAATCATTACTTCTTTCCTATTCCTTTCCTGGAGCCATTCCGCAGCAGATGTGTCATTTGCAGTGAGAAAGGGCAGGAGCTGAAAAAAATCAGTCTCTTCAAAAACGGCCTGTTCCTTCAAAAGCCTCTTGAGAACTCCCACACAGCAAAACAGAGTCAGAAATGTCAGATGTGGTGTAACGCCTCATAAACAAACACCTCCAACATGAAAGGCAAATCCCTGTGCCATGGCCTTTACCCGGTGTGAAGATACAGCAATCCATCACCAACATTACCAGTCTGGCCCTTTTAATCAAGGCACGTTTTTCACAGTTAGAAACCCAGGAGGTCTTTCTCAGTGTAGGCTGTGGAGCAAATTTATAAAAATGATATTACAATCCTGATGTACAGTCATGTACGCATTTCATCCACAGTTCGTTGCCACAATTCCAGCTGTCAACATCCCGCTGAGCCGGCGTGACAGTGCAGTAAGCGCAGCGCTAACAGCGGATGCTAATCCTGTTACTGCCAGATACCGACCGATGCTAATGAAGTTTTGGAGACTGTACGGGAGCTGCTCCTCTCTGCAGATTAAATTAAAAGGATTTGGGAGTCCAATAAAAAAAAAACCTGAAATGAAACACTGTATGCCATATAATTTCATTTACAGATGGGGACCAGGCTGAAATTACTGAACGTTTTTCAAGTAAAGGTGCTGAAAACAGCCAAATAAGCTTATTCAGTTATGGCAGTGATAACAGCCTGAAATGTTATCAGATCTATTAAAATAAACTATGTAGGCATCACAAGATAGACAGAGACTCTGAGGGTGTAATGCAAGAAAGTGAACAAGAAAAATGCCACAATGAAAGGATTACATTCATTATGTTTTAATGTCCTGGTTGCTCAATTCTGGAAGAGTCACCTCTTTGGCAGCTCAGTGAACAGCCAGTGTTTTAAAAAGTCGAGTGAAAAAGACAGATCAGGTCACAATGTGTGCTTTAAAACCGCATACAGTTTTAAAGGGGTAGCAAAGGTGGCCAGTGGCCTTCCCTGAAATTTAATTAGCCACCCCAACATTTCTGCCACCTCACTGTAGGGTGAGATTTTTATGTCTTTAATGGGAAAATGGTTTTGTGGTTTTGCTGTTAACAAATAACTGTTTCTTTCAGCCTCCCCCGCCCCCACTCGCACTCAGCCACCCTGCTAAAACATCCTGCCTCCCCTTTAGAAGGAAGTTCTGAACACAAAAGTACACCTAAATTCCTTACGACCACTAAAGACATGTCTTGCTATTTTTTTTTACTTTTCTGATAATTATCTAACAATTAATTTTTACTTTATCTTTAATACGTTTAAGAAAAGTTATGTTCATTGCGGTAACAGTATTGGAAATGAGATCTTTCTAGGCATATAGGGCAAAAACTACTCCGAATACAGTAACAGTACAGTAAGTAATCTGACTCAACAGATATGTAAAGCTGAATGTCATCTGTGTTTCTATGGATCTGTGTTTGACCAAGTGATAGCATGTATAGAGAGAAAGGAAGGGGGCCAAGAACAAAACTTTAGGTGTGCTATAGGCAACAAGAGTCAAATTTATTACAGAGTAAGAAGTAACAGAGAGAGAGAGAGAGAGAGAGAGAGAGACAGAGAGAGAGAGAGAGAGAGAGGCAGAGAGAGAGAGAGAGAGAGAGAGAGAGAGAGAGAGAGAGAGAGAGAGAGAGAGAGAGAGAGAGAGAGAGAGAGAGAGAGAGAGACAGAGAGAGAGAGCGAGAGAGAGGAGAAGATTAAAAAGAAAAATAACAGAATTTTGCAAAGCTATCAGCATCACATCAGAGAAAACAATTGCTTTCTTTTGGGGTCAGATTTCAGCATACCCATTCTGTCCACCTCTACCCCAACACCACCTCCCACATGCCCCCCTCCATGATGACATTCATAGAAAAGTAATGGCAGAGATAAGGTCTGGCTCCTCCACAGCTCTGTTACCCAACTGGAACAGTGATGAGTGTGACTTCTGCTCATACTCACAGACGCACACACACACACACACACACACAGGCCGAGGCCAGATCAGCATATGGTATTATCATTTTTCCCACTAGCAAACCTGCACACACTAATGCACATCAATGCACTGTCATTCATTAATGTTGTCAAAGGAAATTCACACTGTTTCACACTGTGTGTGTGTGTGTGTGTGTGTGTGTAGCCTGTGGGAAAGTGTTCCCCAGCTCAACTCACAGCACCACTTCTGCAACCTGCAATTCTGCCTCCAGTCAATTTAGATGATGAATATGACTGAAAACACAATAAACGCTGCAATATTTCATCATGACACAGAAACATTGACACGTTGTGTGCTACGTATCTCTTCATTGTGAATCCTCAGGAATTTGATGGTCAAGGTTGAGCTTTCAGTTCCCTGGAGAAATGTTAACATATGATCAATGGTACTGTTGGTGAATAATGAGTATATCTTAGGTGTCTTCAAAATCTCATCACTCAACTTCTGCTTACTGTTTTCAGTTCTGAGCTTTTTCTTTATTGCATGAACATCCTTGCATAACAGGCTTTTGCCTACCATCAGAGAAGGTGGATTTTGTCACTTAATGTGACTAAAAACTTCATACTTCCACCGTAAAAGACCATTTGACCGACATGCAAAATTACCAACCTTATGACTTTGACAAAAAAAAAGAGTAATGCACGGCACATGAGAAAATCTCATTTGCCAGACACTAAAGCCCTATTCCAACTGGATTAGTTCTACCAGAGTAGATCTATTAATGTAACAGTGCTTACAACTTTAAGGAGAAAATAAAGCTCCACTATTGCTTCAGATCTGAAAAATCTGTAGGTGTTTCTGTCCATCCTTCCACTGTAAGAAGACAACTCAACACTGAAAGGATGTGAAACTGTCAAGAAACCATACCTGAGAAAAGGAAATCAAAGAAAGAAGCAAGGGATGTTCTTAGAACAATGTACAGAGTCCAGCCTTTCAACATCACTGACTGTATTTGGGGTTACTTGGATCCTGAGAAGCGGCACGGTGGCGTGGTGGGTGGCGCTGTCGCCTCACAGCGAGGAGGGTCTGGGTTCGATTCCCCGGCCGGGTGACCGGGGTCCTCTCTGTGTGGAGTCTGCATGTTCTCCCTGTGTCTGTGTGGGGTTCCTCCGGGTTCTCCGGTTTCCTCCCACAGTCCAAAGACATGCAGTCAGGCCAATTGGACGTGCTAAATTACCCCTAGGTGTGAGTGTCTGTCTGCCCTGCAATGGACTGGCGACCTGTCCAGGGTGTATCCTGCCTTCCGCCCGAAGACTGCTGGGATAGGCTCCAGCACGCCCCCGCGACCCTGATGGAGAAGCGGCTTAGAAAATGGATGAAAAATGGATGGATCCTGAGAAGCAGAAAATGCATCCAACTTTTAAAACGGATCTTTGGAGGTGTGGAAAATATAGATTTGTTTAAAAAACTGAAAGCAAGCTTCCTGAAAAGAATTGAAGCTATAATAAATGTAAGGGTTGCTCAAAATGTAGGTTCTCTCCATAAGTTACCTGTAATCGTTGGCTGTTTTCACAAAATAACAAAATCTTTAGAATATATCATGAATTGACTGAGTGCAATAAAAGGGTGTGGAAAGGAACCAAAGTTACATATTTATAATGTCCCTGTAGTCCTCCATCCATAACCCAGTCAATGCTCTCACATTACTCACTCGCAGGCCCCATTCACTGCCATACTGACAAAGCAGACAGAGAAAAACCTTCCTGAATGTTCAATGTGAGAAACAAGAGATCATACAGTACCTACAAATCAATATCTTGTCATTTCTTAACATGAAAGGTGCTGAAATATTGCGGCATGATCTATTTCAGGTTACTTCTCTGTCCAGTGAATGCACAGTATAAGAAGGGTTCACTATTCCTCACTGCTGTTTAACACAGACATGAAGCTCAGTAAACAGATGAAAACAGATGAAGATCCAGATTCTTGTATTTCCACATAATGATGTTGGTGGTACACTGCAAAAAATGTAACTGTAACAGGCAAATCTAGACTATATGTAGTATAGTAATATATGTATATGTAATGAGATAGCTTTTAGAAACTTTGTCTACAATTGTCTTATTTAGACAATTTAGCTGTTAAATTAGTTGTCAAGTAAGTGTCAAGAGACTTTACTTATTAATAAGAATGTATTTGACAGTCTACCTTTACTCTAAAAACATTCCAAAATATTGCATCCTTAAAATTCGTAAAGTTGTCTTGAAATTTGAAAACTGAAATGACTTCTTTCATAGTAGAGAGGGTAAAAACTTAAAATTATTTTTAAGTAAATTGATGTAAAATAGATGATTAATCTCATATATACAAACTTATTTCTGTCGATAAGTCTGTCGATTGTTAAGCTGCGCTGTGTAGGCTTTGGGGATTTGAAGAC
>NC_051238.1:26526844-26544344 GCF_015220715.1 Pygocentrus nattereri | reverse complement strand
AGTTGTGTTGAGGTAGTTCTACATTAACAGTAGTGTACAGTCACCTGAACAGTTGTGTTGAGGTAGTTCTACATTAACAGTAGTGTACAGTCACCTGAGCAGTTGTGTAGAGGTAGTTCTACATTAACAGTAGTGAACAGTCACCTGAACAGTTGTGTTGAGGTAGTTCTACATTAACAGTAGTGTACAGTCACCTGAACAGTTGTGTAGAGGTAGTTCTACATTAACAGTAGTGAACAGTCACCTGAACAGTTGTGTTGAGGTAGCTCTACATTAACAGTAGTGAACAGTCACCTGAACAGTTGTGTAGAGGTAGCTCTACATTAACAGTAGTGAACAGTCACCTGAACAGTTGTGTTGAGGTAGCTCTACATTAACAGTAGTGAACAGTCACCTGAACAGTTGTGTTGAGGTAGTTCTACATTAACAGTAGTGAACAGTCACCTGAACAGTTGTGTTGAGGTAGCTCTACATTAACAGTAGTGAACAGTCACCTGAACAGTTGTGTTGAGGTAGTTCTACATTAACAGTAGTGAACAGTCACCTGAACAGTTCTACATTAACAGTAGTGAACAGTCACCTGAACAGTTGTGTTGAGGTAGTTCTACATTAACAGTAGTGTACAGTCACCTGAACAGTTGTGTAGAGGTAGTTCTACATTAACAGTAGTGAACAGTCACCTGAACAGTTGTGTTGAGGTAGCTCTACATTAACAGTAGTGAACAGTCACCTGAACAGTTGTGTTGAGGTAGCTCTACATTAACAGTAGTGAACAGTCACCTGAACAGTTGTGTTGAGGTAGTTCTACATTAACAGTAGTGTGCAGTCACCTGAACAGTTGTGTAGAGCTACAGTTCTACATTAACAGTAGTGAACAGTCACCTGAACAGTTCTACATTAACCGTAGTGAACAGTCACCTGAACAGTTGTGTTGAGGTAGTTCTACATTAACAGTAGTGTGCAGTCACCTGAACAGTTGTGTAGAGCTACAGTTCTACATTAACAGTAGTGAACAGTCACCTGAACAGTTCTACATTAACAGTAGTGAACAGTCACCTGAACAGTTGTGTTGAGGTAGTTCTACATTAACAGTAGTGTGCAGTCACCTGAACAGTTGTGTAGAGGTAGTTCTACATTAACAGTAGTGAACAGTCACCTGAACAGTTGTGTAGAGGTAGTTTTACATTAACAGTAGTGTACAGTCACCTGAACAGTTGTGTTGAGGTAGTTCTACATTAACAGTAGTGTACAGTCACCTGAGCAGTTGTGTTGAGGTAGTTCTACATTAACAGTAGTGTACAGTCACCTGAACAGTTGTGTTGAGGTAGTTCTACATTAACAGTAGTGAACAGTCACCTGAACAGTTGTGTTGAGGTAGCTCTACATTAACAGTAGTGAACAGTCACCTGAACAGTTGTGTAGAGGTAGTTCTACATTAACAGTAGTGTGCAGTCACCTGAACAGTTGTGTAGAGCTACAGTTCTACATTAACAGTAGTGAACAGTCACCTGAACAGTTCTACATTAACAGTAGTGTACAGTCACCTGAACAGTTGTGTAGAGGTAGTTCTACATTAACAGTAGTGAACAGTCACCTGAACAGTTGTGTTGAGGTAGCTCTACATTAACAGTAGTGAACAGTCACCTGAACAGTTGTGTTGAGGTAGCTCTACATTAACAGTAGTGAACAGTCACCTGAACAGTTGTGTTGAGGTAGTTCTACATTAACAGTAGTGAACAGTCACCTGAACAGTTGTGTTGAGGTAGCTCTACATTAACAGTAGTGAACAGTCACCTGAACAGTTGTGTTGAGGTAGTTCTACATTAACAGTAGTGAACAGTCACCTGAACAGTTCTACATTAACAGTAGTGAACAGTCACCTGAACAGTTGTGTTGAGGTAGTTCTACATTAACAGTAGTGTGCAGTCACCTGAACAGTTGTGTAGAGGTAGTTCTACATTAACAGTAGTGAACAGTCACCTGAACAGTTGTGTAGAGGTAGTTTTACATTAACAGTAGTGTACAGTCACCTGAACAGTTGTGTTGAGGTAGTTCTACATTAACAGTAGTGTACAGTCACCTGAGCAGTTGTGTTGAGGTAGTTCTACATTAACAGTAGTGTACAGTCACCTGAACAGTTGTGTTGAGGTAGTTCTACATTAACAGTAGTGAACAGTCACCTGAACAGTTGTGTTGAGGTAGCTCTACATTAACAGTAGTGAACAGTCACCTGAACAGTTGTGTAGAGGTAGTTCTACATTAACAGTAGTGTGCAGTCACCTGAACAGTTGTGTAGAGCTACAGTTCTACATTAACAGTAGTGAACAGTCACCTGAACAGTTCTACATTAACAGTAGTGAACAGTCACCTGAACAGTTGTGTTGAGGTAGTTCTACATTAACAGTAGTGTACAGTCACCTGAACAGTTGTGTTGAGGTAGTTCTACATTAACAGTAGTGTGCAGTCACCTGAACAGTTGTGTAGAGCTACAGTTCTACATTAACAGTAGTGAACAGTCACCTGAACAGTTCTACATTAACAGTAGTGAACAGTCACCTGAACAGTTGTGTTGAGGTAGTTCTACATTAACAGTAGTGTACAGTCACCTGAACAGTTGTGTAGAGGTAGTTTTATATTAACAGTAGTGTACAGTCACCTGAACTGTAGTGTGGAGCTGCAGGGTTAACTGGAACAGTGGTGTGCAGCTGCACTGATCTGAACTGTAACTGTACTGTAAAGTGCAAAGTACCTTAAACAGATCTACTGTCTAGGTTTTTGTAATGAGAGAAGCAGCCTTTCGCTTTTCTGTTGTAATACTATTGTAAACAAAATTTTTGATGTCTTTCCATGTTCTTGTCTTCAAAGCAAGCTCTGCTTGGATGCACCGAAGGCAGTCCGCTTTTCCTGGAACATTCTTTAGGGCACGATACTTTGTCAGGTGACGCCACACTGCCTCCTTCTCTCTGTCGGTCCATGGTCGCCTGGGCTGGACTGTGTGTTTACGATCTGAAACAAAAAGCACAGACAGATGCAATGAATTTTAGTTTTTAAAATAAGGTTAATAAATAAAATAGAGGGCATTTTCTCCAGTATTGCAGATACAAAGGATGTCCATACCATGCCAAGCAGATACATATTTACATATCTATCTACAGGTCGACACTCAGTTACAGTGAGATACTCGGTAGAGAGGACTGATAACCTGTGCAGCACGACATGAATGACAGCGAGTAAATATATAGCAACGCAGCACACCCAGTCATATAAAAATAAATGGTTTCACTTTACTAGGATGGTTCATTGTAGATGCATCACCGTTGCTCAACTAACATTCAAATGACATTCAACAGAATTTCTATTAAATGCGTCTGAACGCTAAGCTGAACGTAAATAACTCTCTATTGAATATAACCCTAAACTTAACCATACCCCTAACCCTAACCTCAATCTTTCACGAGTAAGAGCTATGGTTGGGTTTCATTTTAGGTTAAGTAAAAGATTCTGTTTAGGTTTTAGGGTTGATTCAAGGTCAAGGCCTGGGCGCTATGGTAAAAATATTAAATCATGATATTTACACGTAGTGTTACAGTGAGATTTTGACACACAGATCATTAGTCGCAGTACGATGAGTAAATATTTAAAATGTGTTGCACTTTTTCCCATTAAACAGCACTAATTACACTCTCTAATGAAACATGCAGTTGGCCAGTGTTTTATGCACTGATGATATCCATATGATCAGAAAAGTATATCATCTATATTGAGAACAAATTTATCATGACACCATAAAATATTGTCATATTGCCCAGCTCCATTGCCAAGCTTAGGTGTAGGCTTTAGGCTTGATTCCAGGTTAAGTTTAGGGTTAGGGTTAGGTATAGTTTGAGATTCTATGGACCATCATTTACATTAAACTTGTATTTAATTACTATTCAGTTGAATGTCACTTGAGCATCTACAATGGACCATCCCAGTAAAGTGATCCCAAACAAAAAAGGTTTGTAAGTCAGGTTAACTTGACCAGATGCTAATGATTAGACTACTTTTGAGAATCTGCCCAAGGCCTTTATAAAAAAAGCCAAAGTTGCCTGTTCCACACAACTGTAGATGGACATGATGAAGCTACAATATAGGTGCTTCTAATAAACCAGACACTTGGAAAGGAAATCTCAAAGGGCTTAATTGTTGTAACTTACCTGATTTTCTTGTCTCTACATCTTCAACAAGGTCTGCATTTTGAGTCCTGGAGGAAGGCCTCTTCTTTCGGACAGGGGAACGAACGTTCTCTAGAAAACAAAATACAAACTGTGTACTGCAAGTCTATACAAAATCATTTTGATCTTGAGTTTGGGTGGTCAAATACACTGGACAGCAGTCACATTAAATTATGTGGTGCACTCACACCACAAACCCCATCAACATTCTTCATAAAAGCCACAACAACAGGCTTGAGCATTTGAGGCATGGCCTCCACAAGACTTCTAAGTGTTTTATGGTATCTGGCACCAAGACTAACGTTAGCAGCAGATCCTTTAAGCAAGTCCTGTAAGTTGTTAGGTGGGGTCTCCATGGATCAAACTTGTTTGTCCAAAATATTCCCCAGATACTGGATTGGACCAAAACATTGAGCTTGAACTCATTGTTGTGTTCCTAGAACCATTCTGGAATCATTTGCATTGTGGCAGTGTGCACCTTCCTTGGAGAATCTTTGGTAGGTACTGACAGGTTTTCACAGCGCTTCACTTTTTTCACATTTTATGGTCTTATTCCAAAATGGATTAAATTAATTTATTCCCTCAAAATTCTACACACAGTAGTACCCCATAATGACAAAGTGAAAAAAGTTTGTTTTAATTTATTACAAATTTATTAAAAATAAAAAACAAAAAACTAAAATCCCATGTACATAAGTATCACAGCCTTTGCTCAATACTTTGTAGAAGCACCTTTGGCAGCAATTACAGCCTCACGTCTTTTTGAGTATGATGCTACAACCTGTGTTTGGGCAGTTTCTCCCATTCTTGAGAGGCAGAACCTCTCAAGCTCCATCAGGTTGGATGGGGAGCGTCGGTGCACAGCCATTTTCAGATCTCTCCAGAGATGTTAAATCAGGTTCAAGTCTGGGCTCTGGCTGGGCCAATCCAGAACATTCACAGAGTCGTCCCGAAGCCACTCCTTTGTTATCTTGGCTGTGTGTTTAGGGTTGTTATCCTGTTGGAAGATGAATCTTCGCCCCAGTCTGAGATCCAGAGCACTCTGGAGCAGGTTTTCTTCAAGGATGTCTCTGTACATTTCTGCATTCATCTTTCCCTCGACACTGACTAGTCTCCCAGTTTATGCTGCCAAAAAACAACCCTACAGCATGATACTGCCACCACCATGCTTCACCGTAGGGATCGTATTGGCCAGGTGATGAGCAGTGCCTGGTTTCCTCCAGACATGATGCTTGGCATTCAGGAGTTCAGCTGTGATACTTATGTACATGTGATTTTATTGTTTTTTATTTTAAATAAATTTGCAAAAAATTCAAACAAACTTTTTTCACTTTGTCATTGTGGGGTATTGTGTGTAGAACTTGAATTTGGAATTAGACTGTAACATAAGAGAATGTGGAAAACGTGAAGCGCGGTGAATACTTTCTGAATGCACTGCACAGTGTTGATTCTATTACAACTACACTGCACACTGCAAATTGCACATTGGAAAGCTGAAAACATGACTCTGCTACAATGACATACCTGATTGTTGTTCTGCAGAAGTATCCTTGTCACTTGTCTCCAAATGATCTTCTTGGGATGACGCTCCAGAGGACATCTTTTGCTTCTTTTTGACTGGCGAACATTCACGGTCTGGAACAAAACAAAACATATCAGTTACTAGGAGTCCGATAGAACACATCTGACACACGGCAGAACGGGAGAATCACAGCAAAAAAGTTTTCCTGAAAAATCAGCAGGAGCTGGATATTCCTATCTATATATCTATATAGAAGAAGAAAGTCTGAAGGCAGAGCTGCTAATTTTTAACTGAACTGCATGTCACTGATCTGAACTGTTGGAAAACTGAAAATGTGTCTCTGTACTACTTTCCCATACTTGATTTTTCTTCTCCACAAGAATCCTCTTCACATGTTGCTAACTTATCTTTCGGGGATGAAGCCTTTGAGGACCTCTTTTCCTTCTTTTTGCCTGGCAGACATTCACCATCTGGAATAACACAAATAACCAAACACAACATATCAGTTACTAGATCTGAGTCAGACAGAATACAACATTTAACAGAAATGCATTGCGCACACTGGAAAACACTACTCTGATACACTGACATACCTGATTGTTGTTCTCCACAAGAACCCTCGACACCCGTCTCCAAATGATCCTGAGGGGATGGAGCTCTCGAGGATGTCTTTTGCTTCTTTTCGCCTGGCGGACATTCACCATCTGAAATAAATCAAAACATTGGAAATACAGTTCATCCAGTACATTGGGCAAACGTCTACATAAGGTCCAGGCTTGTGAGGCCGTTTGCTATATACTGCCCATTGCCGTCACACCACAATGACGTGGCGCCCGATGTCATGGTGTGGTAGGGGTTAGAAAGCTTATTAGCTAACATGTATTTATACTGTTCAGCTAAAACCTACCAATTTGCACAATAAATATTTCTAATTACTTTAATTCAGTTCATATTACAGTTTGAACACATCACATACAAAGTCCCTGTACAAGACAACCATCAAATATACGATACGCTGATATAAACGTGTCCTGACAATCCGTTTGGGAATCACTGTACTACTGACAGTAGGTAACATACCTGATTTTTCACCATCCAGAGTGTCTCCATCCAGCTCCAGCTCCTCTAGAGACCGTCCCAGATAAGTGTGATTTCCTTTCTCTATGGCAATCAACAGTTTGCTAATTTTAGCAAGCTGAATGGTGTTTTCAGAGAGTCTGTAATATTCACGGTGGACACGTATATCGTGACCCATGAACTTTGCCACCTGATCCATTTCTGAATTTTTCAAGTTCATCATTTGGCAAAGAGTGGCTATGTGCTTCCTTAATCTGGTGGATCTTAAACACTCTGGATGTTTGGCCTGGCATTCCAATGAAAATTGGCGGAGGCAGTCTGACCCTCTCATATGGCTGGTTCCTGAAATTCGGGCAAACACAAAAGGGTTTTCACTGCAGATACCTACTGCAGTTCGGTTGCTTATCAGAATGTCTATCGATGCCTCCATGTCATGTGTGAGGAGCAATGGGACTTTTCGCTCTCTCTTCCCTCGTATCTCCAGTCGCGTGAAGTTGTTGACAAGTGACTTTTCAAGTTTGGAAAGGCTCTCGTACACTTCTGGGTGAGCTGGAGCTCTGTTCCGTGTTTGGTATGTTGCCAGGAGTAATTTTGAGGCTTCTCCTTCCCTCCTTCTATTGAAGAGGATTATCTGTGTGAGAAGGCTCTGACAAAGTTTCTTCCAGTCTGAAACACTGGGTGCAACCGAGAGTCCAAGCACTGCATCTTTTTCCAGTGCTTTAAGATGTTTCTGCAACTTCATGATATCTTCAGTCAGGGGAATCATTTCATCTTTGTTCCACTTGGCTGTTTTTAGAGTGTTAAGGGCACGTCCTGACACATAGGTGTTCCACTGTGTCTCCATCACCTCAATGAACTTCTTTGCATCCCTCTCTGTTCTAGTGTTTCCACTTATTAGGCTCTCCCCTACCAGTATTTCCGCTGCTCTCTTGAGCGAATATCCAATTTTACATGCTAGAGAAGGTGTCTTATACTCGTTCTGTGAAGCCATAAAGCCACTGACTGTTCTTGTCGCTTCCACAACAGTTTGGAATTTTCCTGGCACAAGGACATCTTGGAGCATACATACACTGTTATCAATCTCTCTGGCGGCTATCAAAAACCTCCCTAGCTCTCGCATTTTCTGAGCGATGTAGGAATGTTGAAATTTGTTATGTCCGTGTTTTTCAAATAAAACATCTCCAAATTTACAAATGAGAGGGTCATTTCTGACACAAATGCTGATCTCATCTTGATGCATACTGTGTAACACATCCTTGCAGCCTGAAGAAACTGAAGATGACACTGGAACTAGGCGGGATGCACATGACTGAATCCTTTTTGTCTTCTTTAAGTTCTTTGCTTGCCTTACCCTACAGGAAATCTCGTGCTTCCACAGATCTGTTTTAACAAAAAATCCCCAACACTGGGGACATGGCAGGTAATTGTTTGGACTTGCGTTGGCCTTGGGTTGTCGCCAGGTGATCAGCTGCCCATCACCATTCTCAAGAACGTCTATATTGTGCTCAAAGTCCCCTTTGTTTCGAATTTCCTCAAGCAAAGCTGCCCTTCGCTTGGACCCTTTAGGAAAACTTAGAGCTTGGGCAACCTCCGTTTCTTCACCATGTTTTCTTTCCAAGTGGCGAGCTATTTTACTGTTTGGTTTTTTACAGTACAGACAAAAATGTTTCTTGTTCCAGATCCGTTTGCCATTGTCAGTTTTTGTGCTGCATTTTACTGTAATCTTTGATTTTTTTTGTTTTGTTGACATGGACGTACCGTTTTCAACTTCCTTGGACAGGACCGAGCTGGAAGACAGCTGGGTTGAAAGGGAGAGACAACTTTCAGAGTCAGACTCGCTGCCATCAGGTTCATATTCCGAATGTGATGACACCAGATCCTCTTCAGACAAATTAATGGAGTCGTCACTCTCTTCCTGCTCAGCCTGTCACAGAAACATTAAAAAAACAAGAATAATTAAACAGTCAAATTAAACTGGATTAACTTAAACATAAAAATCTGCCAAAGACACATTTGGAGTCTAAAATTTGCTCCTTGAGTTTAGAACTGCAGCTGTGAGGACTACATCCCATTAGTCCACCAAACAGCCCCAACTGCATTCAATAAAAATCAATCTACAACCCTTTTCTCAACTCATTATAAGTTATAACAATGATCCCACAGACTAGTGGCTGTGCCTCTGGATACAGTAGATACTGAACTAAAAAAAACTTCTGAACTTAACTGGTAAATCAGAGGACTGATCTCAGATCAGACTCTTCCCTATTTACGATCATGGTCACTAAAGCAGATACTAGATCAGCACTCTTACTGGGCAGCGTTTTTGACAACTCATTTCATTTTTATTAACTTTTATGGCCTTAACTAACAAATAGATGCACTTGGAGAAGTTTTGATGATTTTTACACAGTAAAAAGGCCTCGCAGCCTAGATCAACTATAACGAAGCAAAATTCTGACTTCAAACATGTCTCAGCCATCTAGGTTTTATTTTATGCTAAATTATTCCTTAAAATATTCATTTGATGAAAGCTGTGTTACATACCTTCTTGTTTGGCCTCACTCTGCCAACAGGCTTTGTGTTCTCCATGCTCTGAAAAGAGAAACAAATCACCACATCATCCATCTACTAAGACACATTTGCAATTCATCAGTAAAGTACTGTAATTATTCTAAGTACAAAGCTTTGTTGTTCAGAGATACTTGTACTACAGCTGTTACACAAAAGGAAATCA
The DNA here is from genome assembly GCF_015220715.1 of Pygocentrus nattereri. NCBI lineage: Eukaryota > Metazoa > Chordata > Actinopteri > Characiformes > Serrasalmidae > Pygocentrus > Pygocentrus nattereri. The sequence continues at coordinate 26,534,797 of NC_051238.1, read as the reverse complement.
ACTTCTACTGCACTTCACATTTTGTTGGGTGTAACATGAAATCTCTTCTATCTGAGAGACCAACACGACAGGAAACAGCTCGAGCTGGTTAAGCAGTTTAGATCCTGTGTTTTTATGAGTTTAATGGTTTATCTGGTCTACTTGCATGATCGAGCTGACCGAGACAGACCACCAGTATGACCGTGCTTGATTATGCAAGACCGAGCTGGTTGACCAGTATGACCAAATCAAATGTACATCAGTGTTTTTCAGTCCTGGTCCTGGTGTCCCAGCTCCCATCACAACTGATCCAACTAATCAGCTCATTAACAGCCGTTCCTGAGTTAAAGTGGCTGTGTTAAACAGGAAGAGCTCTGAAATATGAAGGGCAGTGGGTCCACAGGGCCATGTTTGAAAAGCACTGGACTGTACTATGCTGGTCAGAAGCTGCTTAACCAGCTTGCTAATTAGCAACGGGTATGATTTTACCAGCTGAAACCAGCAACCAGTAAAACTAGTCCTGATCTGGATTTTTCAGCAGGGCATATAAAACACTGGTCTCACCGTTTCATACTATTACAATATCTGGCAACCATTTAAAATATCTAGACCTTTAAACTTGTAGTAGAGATCACTTCCTGCACCCCTACTGCGAATAACTCGTATGAGGAGCTGCTGTTCTGTATCTGAGCTGTGCTGGAATTGAAGAGTAGTTTAATCTTAAAGCGAGTTTGTAACCGGGTCTGTATGTACAGCGGCGGTGGGACTGACCCCTCCGCAGCGAAGCACCAGCTCTGTACTGAACTCAACACGAGATCAACATCTACCACTAAACTCCACCAACCACACACACCAGCTCTGTACTGAACTCAACACGAGAATAACATCTACCACTAAACTCCACCAACCACACACACCAGCTCTGTACTGAACTCAACACGAGATCAACATCTACCACTAAACTCCACCAACCACACACACCAGCTCTGTACTGAACTCAACACGAGAATAACATCTACCACTAAACTCCACCAACCACACACACCAGCTCTGTACTGAACTCAACACGAGATCAACATCTACCACTAAACTCCACCAACCACACACACCAGCTCTGTACTGAACTCAACACGAGAATAACATCTACCACTAAACTCCACCAACCACACACACCAGCTCTGTACTGAACTCAACACGAGAATAACATCTACCACTAAACTCCACCAACCACACACACCAGCTCTGTACTGAACTCAACACGAGATCAACATCTACCACTAAACTCCACCAACCACACACACCAGCTCTGTACTGAACTCAACACGAGATCAACATCTACCACTAAACTCCACCAACCACACACACCAGCTCTGTACTGAACTCAACACGAGAATAACATCTACCACTAAACTCCACCAACCACACACACCAGCTCTGTACTGAACTCAACACGAGATCAACATCTACCACTAAACTCCACCAACCACACACACCAGCTCTGTACTGAACTCAACACGAGATCAACATCTACCACTAAACTCCACCAACCACACACACCAGCTCTGTACTGAACTCAACACGAGATCAACATCTACCACTAAACTCCACCAACCACACACACCAGCTCTGTACTGAACTCAACACGAGATCAACATCTACCACTAAACTCCACCAACCACACACACCAGCTCTGTACTGAACTCAACACGAGAATAACATCTACCACTAAACTCCACCACCGACACACACACCAGCTCTGTACTGAACTCAACACGAGATCAACATCTACCACTAAACTCCACCAACCACACACACCAGCTCTGTACTGAACTCAACACGAGATCAACATCTACCACTAAACTCCACCAACCACACACACCAGCTCTGTACTGAACTCAACACGAGATCAACATCTACCACTAAACTCCACCAACCACACACACCAACTCTGTGCTGAACTCAACACGAGATCAACATCTACCACTAAACTCCACCAACCACACACACCAGCTCTGTACTGAACTCAACACGAGATCAACATCTACCACTAAACTCCACCAACCACACACACCAGCTCTGTACTGAACTCAACACGAGATCAACATCTACCACTAAACTCCACCACCGACACACACCAGCTCTGTACTGAACTCAACACGAGAATAACATCTACCACTAAACTCCACCAACCACACACACCAGCTCTGTACTGAACTCAACACGAGATCAACATCTACCACTAAACTCCACCAACCACACACACCAGCTCTGTACTGAACTCAACACGAGAATAACATCTACCACTAAACTCCACCAACCACACACACCAGCTCTGTACTGAACTCAACATGAGATCAACATCTACCACTAAACTCCACCAACCACACACACCAGCTCTGTACTGAACTCAACACGAGATCAACATCTACCACTAAACTCCACCAACCACACACACCAGCTCTGTACTGAACTCAACACGAGATCAACATCTACCACTAAACTCCACCAACCACACACACCAGCTCTGTACTGAACTCAACACGAGAATAACATCTACCACTAAACTCCACCAACCACACACACCAGCTCTGTACTGAACTCAACACGAGATCAACATCTACCACTAAACTCCACCAACCACACACACCAGCTCTGTACTGAACTCAACACGAGATCAACATCTACCACTAAACTCCACCACCGACACACACAGCGCTGAATAATCACCGAATATAAACCAACATATAAACGAGCTGCTGTACCAGAGACGCTCCGGCCGGACAGTCAACGCTATAGCAGCTAGCGCTAGCTAACTAGCTCACTACTGCTAGCTAACTAACTTTCTCCTCATTCCACTCAAACCGCACATTTCCCCCGAAATCCGCCCCACAGAGACCCGGTTCCTCAGCAGAAGCTGCTTACACTGTCAGATACATGTACAGATGTTTGTACTTACACCACGCGTGTGCGACTGCAGTGCCGAACCGAACCGAACCGCTGAACTGTGAACGCGCACGAGCCGAACAGCCGTTAGATACACGAGCACGAGCTGCTGAACCGACTCGCGCTGAACCGGCACGTGCTGTATGGCGTCTGAGCGGTTTAATGAACTGAAGTGTTTAAATTGTGAAATAAATAAAGCGAGTTAAAGAGCGACTCTCTGCTCTAACACTGAACTTCATCCACTACAGTTAAACAGTATAACCGAGTCACGCGACTCATCTAAATATCAGCTACTTATTTCAGACATGGAGCCCAAGTAGGTTCATTAGAAGGTTTACCTGAGATTCTCTTACCTTGTTCAGCAGCTCTAAAGTCTTCTGCTGCTCCTTTTCCTGCTGGTTGAGGATGTGCTGATACTTCTCCTCCTGCTTCTTGTGATGCTCACGAAGTTTCTTTAATCGCGTTATAAAACGATCCATTCTGAAACAGAGTGACTGTAGGCCTTGTGTACTGTTCACCCCTCACACTGAGAATTACTGACCTTAAAGCCGTACTGCAGAATCTTTACTGCCAGTGTCTACTACACAATCATTACATCACGTTTATCTGTACTGAGAAGAGAACAGGAGACGCTTAACATAGAAACCAACAGGCCTTTACAGAAACTCCTGCCCTTTAAATATTATTACAGATTTTAAAGTAGACTGAACTGTTGTTAAATAGTATATGTACACTTTTTACACTTACTACTGTTTCTATACTCAAAACAAACAGTTAATGCACCAAAACCTTTCACGACCAGAACGACCAGCAGTGGGTTTATATTAAAGTAGGGAAGAGAACTAGTTTGGCGTTGAGAAGTGTCAGCAGGTGCGGTCACAGGGAGATTCATAGAATAGATTTACACGATAAGCTAATAGATCACCCACACACAATCAAATGGACCTGTTTACACCAAGCCACTTCATGTAATTAGCATCTGGACTGTATCCTGATCAGGATAGACATGGATCTTTATTAGAACTTCAAACATAACTCAGACCTTCTTGTTCCTCTGCCTGGTCAGGGACTCAACCCTGTATCCACAGAGCCTAAAAAATGTGGTTTTAGTCACATGCATGTACACGGGGAAGTGACATGCATCTCCAGTTATGTAGACTGGAATCCAGTCACTGTGTGGGGCAGAATATGTATATTGCCTCATTGTGAGGCCATTATAACTGGTGTTCTGGTTGTACATGGGGGGCTGTTGAATGTGTCTTGGATATACTACTTGCATATTTATGTAGTTTGATCCAGATATGATTCTGATACTCAAGGTGCATGAAGTGACCAGGTGTAAATAGGGTCTAGGATCTACACAATATTAAGCGTCAGATGGACTGCCATAAATCACACTGCAACTGGAGCAGTACACATTGTTTTCTGGTATGATGAATCATGCCTAACCAGCCGACAGTCTGATGGACAAATCTGGATTTGGCACTAGCCAGTAAAATGCGTCTTCACTGAATACGCTCTGCCAAGACTAAAGTTTGATGAAGGACAAATAACAGTCTGGGACACGTGCATAGAAACAACAAATATATACTTCAAACTTTGTGTCAACATATTTGTTATGACTGTTTCCTGCGCACAAAGCAAGCTCCATAAAGACCGCTCTGACTGACCTGCACAGGGCCCCGACCTCAGCCACTTCCTGTACTTGTGGAATGAACTGAATCACTAAATGAGAAAGAGGCCTTGTTCCCACACATAAACATCTGTCCCCACAACTGAGCATTTCAGTCTCTACCATTAAGACAAAGAAAAACAACAGGAGATGTGAAGCATGTCACCTGAAACATTAGCATGTCTTGTAGTCACTGCCTGATTTATGAAGGTCAACAACTGTTTGCCTCACTTCATTCTTTGATCTTAGCCAATTAATAATGCATATGTGAGTGTCTAGTCTGCATACCTCCTCATATGGATAGGATAGTGAAACAGAAAGGCGTAAACTATTGTGCTTAAACATGTAGCTGAAATAAGAACAACCACATACAGACGGCTAACAGCGAGACCAGGCAGTCCAGGTTTTGCTGCACCACCATCGGCAATGTAGAATCATTAATGGCATTTCAACAACTGGAAGTTTGAGACTGACGTATCTTTAGAACTTCAAACATAACTCAGACCTTCTTGTTCCTCTGCCTGGTCAGGGATTCAACCCTGTATCCACAGAGCCTTAAACTGTAGAGCGCAGATTTAAATTAAGGTACCACAGAAAAGTATTTACACATAACACTGGACTACTCACAGCATGGTTCTAGCATGGTTTCTTGTGATTTGTGTACAACTGACCACTCTGATGGTGGGCCTCATGAACATGATTTGTGAATCACTCACGCACCTCACTACAAAGCTTTGGTAGCAATGTTGGACAAATGCCTGTAGATGCCAAGCTATCACTGAGGTAGTGATGTTGGATGAGGCTGAGAGCTGACATGCCATCACTACAAATATTGACACATATTAATGCCATGGTATGTCTTATCACTTCCCTTTACAGTAATATTTACAGGAAGGAGACACAACATCAGCTACCCTAAGATTACATCTCTTCTCGGGAGCACAGATACTTGTCATCCATAGCTGTGCATGTGTATTTCAGCAAAAGTGATCAGTCAGTCAGTAAGAGAACACAAAGTCTTTGGGAGGCACTGAATCACCCCAGCAGCCAGAGCACATGTGATATTCAAGTGATATTCAGTTTAGATTTTCTTGGATATATGCATTGACCTATTCTATGAACTGGAGATATGACGGTGGTGGAGAGAGACAATATACACTGCTCAAAAAAATAAAGGGAACACTTAAACAACACAATATAACAAAAAGTAAATCAAACTTCTGTGAAATCAAACTGTCCACTTAGGAAGCAACACTGACAATCAATTTCACTGCTGTTGTGCAAATGGAACAGACAACAGGTGGAAATTACTGGCAATTAGCAAGACACACTCAATAAAGGAGTGGTTCTGCAGGTGGGACCACAGACCACTTCTCAGCACCTTTCTGCTTTCTGGCTGATGTTTTGGTCACTTTTGAATGTTGGTGGTGCTTTCACACTCGTGGTAGCAGGAGATGGACTCTACAACCCACACAAGTGGCTCAGGTATTGCAGCTCATCTAGGATGGCACATCAATGCGAGCTGTGGCAAGAAGGTTTGCTGTGTCTGTCAGCGTAGTGTCCAGAGGCTGGAGGCACTACCAGGAGACAGGCCAGTACACCAGGAGACAGGCCAGTACACCAGGAGACGTGGAGGAGGCCGTAGGAGGGCAACAACCCAGCAGAAGGACCGCTACCTCCGTCTTTGTGCAAGGAGGAACAGGAGGAGCACTGCCAGAGCCCTGCAGAATGACCTCCAGCAGGCCACAAACGTGCCGAAAGAAACCGACTCCATGAGGATGGTATGAGGGCCCGACGTCCACAGACGGGGGTTGTGCTCACAGCCCAACACCGTGCAGGACGCTTGGCATTTGCCAGAGAACACCAGGATTGGCAAATTCGCCACTAGCGCCCTGTGATCTTCACAGATGAAAGCAGGTTCACACTGAGCACACGTGACAGACGTGACAGAGCCTGGAGATGCCGTGGAGAGCGATCTGCTGCCTGCAACATCCTTCAGCATGACTGGTTTGGCAGTGGGTCAGTAATGGTGTGAGGTGGCATTTCTTTGGAGGGCCGCACAGCCCTCCATGTGCTCGCCAGAGGTAGCCTGACTGCCATTAGGTACCGAGATGAGATCCTCAGATCCCTTGTGAGACCATATGCTGGTGCGGTTGGCCCTGGGCGCCACATTGCACCACAGACTGTCCAGGAGTTGGCGGATGCTTTAGTCCAGGTCTGGGAGGAGATCCCTCAGGAGACCATCCGCCACCTCATCAGGAGCTGCCCAGGCGTTGTAGGGAGGTCATACAGGCACATGGAGGCCACACACAACACTGAGCCTCATTTTGACTTGTTTTAAGGACATCACATCAAAGTTGGATCAGCCTGTCGTGTGTTTTTCCACTTTAATTTTAATAATAATAATAATAATACTTTTATTTTATAAAGCGCCTTTCAAGAGACCCAAGGACACTGTACAATACAAAAAAAGTAAAACAGATAATTCATTAAGATTTATAACGATATATAAAATAAACTAAGAAAAAAAAAAATATATAAAATAACAACAATAAAAATAAAACAATAATAAAAGACTTAACTAAAATAAATAGAAGTTCGAGAGAAATTCTCACTCAAATGCTAGCTGGAAGAGATAGGTTTTAAGACCGGCTTTAAAACACGATAGAGATGATGATTTTGTGTGTGACTCCAAATCCAGGCCTCCACTGGTGAATAAATTTGATTTCCATTGATGATTTTTGTGATTTTGTTGTCAGCACATTCAACTTTGTACAGAACAAAGTGTTCAATGAGAATATTTCATTCATTCAGATCAGGATGTGTTATTTGAGTGTTCCCTTTATTTTTTTGAGCAGTGTACATATTAATAAGTACAAAGTCCAGTAGATGTTCAACTGGACTGATATCTGGTGATTAAGGCGGCCATAGCATGTGGTTTACACATCATTTCATCTTTACTCAACCATTCAGTGATGCTTCTTTTGAGAATAAAAATTTATTGAAAGCATGCATGGAATGCATATGCTACATTGCAGAAGACTGTTATAAAGATAAATGACCATCAGAGTGGTCAGTTGTATCCAAATCACAAGAAACCATGCTCAAACCATGCAGTGAGAAGTCCAGTGATTCCCTTTAGAGGGAATGGACACTGCAGAACAGTACAAAGAGCAGACGTATCAGCTTTGGTTAGATTAAAGTGAACCTGTTAGTGCGGTTCCTTAGCGTAAGTGTGAACACTGCCCACTGAACTGAGCAGGTGGGTCTCAATAGTTCATTTGTTCATTTGAATTTTGGACACAACAATACAAACCAAAGTTATCTAAACACACCAAGCAGAGCTGTGCAAGGGCACA